>NW_020884909.1:5607957-5690499 GCF_003945725.1 Corapipo altera | reverse complement strand
GGCGCTGAGTTGCCGCGTCCATCTTTCCTTGAATGCCTCCAGGGGTGGTGACTCCACCAGCTCCTCAGGGAACTCGTTACAGTGTCTAATCACCCTTTCTGTGAAGAAATTCTTCCTAATACTCAATCTAAACCTCCCCTGACGTAGTCTGAGTCCGTCTCCTCCTGTCCTGTCACTATTTGCCAGGGAAAAGAGGACGATCCGCACCTCTCTACACCTTCCATTCAGGTAATTTCAGAGAGCAACGAGGTCCCCTGAGCCTCCTTTTCTCCAATTCTCTCAGCCGGTCTTCATAAGACTTGAGCTCCAGACCCTTCCCCAGCTCCATTGCCCTTCTCTGGACGCACTCTAGCACCTCAGCGTCCTTCCTGAATTGAGGGCCCCAGAAATTAAAAGGGGATTCAAGGTACAGCCTTACCAGTGCCGACTTCAGGGAGACAATCACTTCTCCGGTCCTGCTGGCCACACTGTTTCTGGTACAGGAGGCGAATCTCTTCTGAACTAGTGCCGTGTGTGGCTCTGTTAAACCTTGATGGGCCCTTCAGTCCTTCATCATCAGGCAAGTACGACGGTGAGCTTGATTCCTCTCTCTGCAGTACTGCAAGGCCAGCTGCTTGTCATAAGCAGTGCCCCAGGTTCATCATAGGAGCCAGAACCTGTTACCTCCCAGTGCACTCGATCCCACTCTCCATGTCGCTGACAAAGATGTTGAACAGTAGCAGCCCCAACACCGACCGCGAGGGACACCACTCGTCACTGTTCTCCATGTGGACCATCAACCACAACTATTTGCATGCATGCATCCATCCAGTTCTTTATGCACTGGGTGGTCCATCCATCAAATCCATGTCTTTCCAATTTAGAGACAAGGATGTCATGAGCTACAGTGTCAAATGCGTTGTGTAAGTTCAGGTAGACAATGTCAATTGGTCTGCCCCATCTTCCAATGCTACAGCCTTTCATGGAAGGTCACCGAACTTGTCAGGCATTATTTTCCCTTAGTAAAGCCATGTTGGCTGTGTTTTCCATCTGCCTTAGCATAGTTTCCAGGAGAATCTGCTCCATCGTCTTGCTTGGCACAGAGGTGAGACCAACTGGTCTGTAGTTCCCCGGGTCTTCTGCTTTCTCCTTCCAAAAAAAGGTGTTATATTCCCCTTTTTCCAGTCATCATGGACTTCACCTGACTGCCATAATTTTTAAAGAATGGTGGATAGTGGCTTAGCAACTTCATCTACCATCTCCCTCAGGACCCTCAGATGAATCTCATCAGGTCCTACGGATTTGTGCACATTCAGGTTCCTTGGAAGGTCTTGACCTTGATCCTCTCGTACAGTGGGCTTAGGCTCCCCATTCTCCCAGTCCCTGCAACTGCTTTTTCTGACTTGGGAGGCTTGCCTAGAGCACTTACTGAAGTCTGAGGCACAGAAGTATTAGAGAACCTCAGCTTTTTCTTTGTCCAAGGTAGCTGAGTCTGCCTTGGATTAAATGGGATTATCGAGAAGCAAGTTTAAAACAGATGGAAGCAAGTGTTTTTCCAGTCAAATTGTCAGTAATCATGAAAATCATTTCCACAAGATATTTTGGTTAAAAAAGTACAAGTGGTTTAAAAGACAATTACATTGTTTCATGGAATAAAACTCTCTTAAGGGCTACTAAACCATACAAAGTCCCCCAGTCTGCCAGCTGCACAGACATGGGTGAGTTAGTTGGAAGATCCCTCTGCTGTTGCTCATATTTTCCACTATTTGCATAAGCATAAGATAATGTTTCAGAACTTGGATAGGCATAAGTTTGGTGTAGCTCTACATATCTGTTCTTCTATTTTAAGGCTCAAATCTTTGCAGACTCACAGACTGAGAGCTTTTGAAACAGAAAATACAATTGCATCATCTGACCAACTTGCCAAGCATAAAATGACTGGTCTGACAGAAGTATAATTGCCTCATTTATTTCACTGTGTGTATATTCTCTAGAAAATTGATAATAATTTGTATCTCGATGCTGATAACCATTATTACTGATCAAAGAAATATCAAAGATTGCAGAATCATTTGAAAACAGAGGACGATGGTGTTGGTTGGGCCAACAGTTTGTAAAAGCAATCCCCGCAGCTTGTGAGAGTGCTCTGTCTCAGCAGGGTGCTGATGGAGATCAGCTTACTCGGTGAGCTGTCAATAAACAACTTGAAAGCTCCTATCAATGAAGCAATGCTGTGTGCAAAGAGGTGGGCCAGCCTATTCTGCAGGGCAGACGCTTGCCATGGTTTCTGCATTCAGTCTGAGCTATGTGTTAACGTGAGCTATAGGTATCAGGGGCCAGAAAAACACTCCACTCTCTCCTTCTCCATACGTCACAGCTCCCAGTGAGAAGAGTTTAGAACAAATGAGCCATTTTTCCTCCTTCATTTCTTTGTGTTATTAAAGACAAAGAACAAAAGCAGTGGACTGCGCTCCAGTGCTGCAATTTAGCTGTGCACACTGCGAGAAATCCTTGCTGGTTTGCTCAAATTCATTATAGCCTAGTCCCAAACATTCAGTAAAGTAAAATTACCTTCTTTTGTGCTCTTGGGGTCCCTTGTAATTTATTAATTTATGTAAACACAGATAACTTTGAAGGAAATTTATGCAAGATGAGTAATCTAGGGACCATTGACAACACTACTTCCACATTGTACTTTTCTACCTATAATCAGTTACAACTCATAAAACATTTTTCCCACAGTGTTATGCTAAGTTTTTTCAGATCTCATCCAGAAAATACAGTAAATAGTTCCCCATATGCACCAACCCTTTTCTAACTAATGAAGTGGTCAGAACAGTAGCAAAGAGAGAGAGCTGGTATAGACAAAACCTGGGAATCTCCCAGTGATATTTGATGGTCTTTACTAACACAAAGTACTCAAGTCAGAGTAAGGAATAGATCAAATCCTACCAGCTACTGAAAGGGAGCTCCACTAGATGGGGTTATAGTTTCAAAGGGAGAGTATTTTCTCATCTGGTTTGAGGCAAAGCACTTTTTTGCTTCTTATTTTGTTCAAATTGGGAACATAGTTCTATGAAATTAGAACATGTTGTCTTTATCTCTTTGGTTCACCAGTGGGGTTTTTTTGACTGTTCTGTCATTCAGCACAAGTTATTGCAGCTTTATCTGAGTAAGTTATTGGTGTGTTTGGGGCACTCTTGCCACTGTTCATAGATTTCATGGCTGAAATTTGGGTTTTTTTCTTTGCTGTCCCTAGCACTGCTTCAGTATCATTTTGTATGCTAATATATAGCAGTTACAGGAAAAAAAATCTGTCACAAATCATCTTGATTTGACATTAGTAACATCATTGGTGCCATAATCTATGAACTGTTTGGAACAGAGTTTTTATTTATTTCTTTATTTTTGTAAAAGAAAACTGGTTAGCACAGGAGTGCCCTCTAACTGGGTTTTAATTCCCCTGAAGGCAATAATAAATAATTACATTAAATATATATAATAATTATGTTCCTAGATCCCTGTTACTGTTCAGTTTTCAACAAAGTTTCTGAAATGAGAATCAATTAAATGTAGTAGTAACTAAAAGGAAGAACACATACACAAAAATCCAGTGAAAACAAATTGGTTAACAAAATTATTTTTTGACATTGTCTGGTCTGTGATTATATAAAAACTTTATTAATATTCTTTTACCATATTTGTTGTTGTTATGCTCAGAACACTTTTATTCATCTGTCAGTTTAATTGATATTTTTAGTAATGCCTTTGCACTTTACATTTTAAGTATGATGATGGGAACCTCAAGGGTCATCTCTATTGTAATGAACTTAATTGAATTTAGTGAATACTAAATCACTTCTATCTACAGTCTTTCATACAAAAGATGACAAATGAAATTTAACTTTTAAAACCACTTGAAGAAAAAAAAGGGGGACAAGGTGAACTGGAGGAGGACAGGAACACAGGGAAATTGGGAGTCATCTAGTGATTATATCAAATGTGAATTCCAGGAAGAGGTGCTGGAAAATCAAGCGTATTTAAAAATTGTCTAAAACTTATCAAAACCCTATTTTCAAAAGTGATTTAACATCTCCCTTCCCTAGCCATATTATGAGTTCTAATTTAGTTCAAATTCTGAGAATGGAATTTCTGACTTTGTGCTGAACCCACACAGTCATTACACTGTAAGTGTAAACAGCACATGTGACAGATGAGAAGACTACAGAATGAAGGAAGAGAGAAAATAACAAAGGAGGGGTTTTTAACTTCACTTTTGGCTCACTGACTCAGTATTTAAACTTTTTTTCCAGCACAAGAAATTTGTAGCTTGGGAACTGTCAGAAGTACAGTCATTTACCGTATGAAGTAATAACAAGCATAATAAATATACAGTGGCAATTTGTTTCTTCCAAAATTTTTAAGTGAAATAATTGAATTCATTAATACAATTCTGAATGTCCTTGCTGAATATAACAATACTTTTTTTCGCCCTATTGTTCAAAGATGGCATTAGCAAGTGGAAACTGGGTTACAGAAAAGGTCATTGGCGATTGTCCAATCCCAAGACACATTATGTTAATTTATCTGGTGCTTGCTAGATGTCTTCCAGCTTCATGTTTGCATTACACTGTAATTCAGCTTCCATTAAACTTTTTTTGTGTTGCTAAGTTATTTGACCCATTAATAAGAAATTAAGCTTTTTCTTACACTTACCATCTTCTCTGTGCTTGAATCTCATAATTGACTAAAAGCCACCTATCCCTTATATATTGTAATTTGTTAAAATTTTGATCTTTTGCAGTCCTTTTTTTACATCATGCATTGGTTACAGTTGTTGCGCAACTAATCAGTTTAGCATTGTGGTTTGATCAAAATCTAGTTTTGTTTCAAAAATTTACCTGCTCTTACCATTACTCAATTTCACTTGCATCCTGAAATAATGTGTAGGTACATACCCGGAATACTCTTACATGTATAGTGTTTGCATAGTGGTTTGGGTCTTTTTGAATGAAGAATCCCATACCCACATATTATATTACTTCGTTGGTTGCAGCAGAAGAGGTTTAATAGCCTTTAGGAAAATCAGGTTCAGGAAAAATAACTTACTGAGTCAGACAAATTGTGTTTACAAACTTTCTTCATTCTGTGATAAACATCACACACAGAAAATGTGGATCCTGCAGGCCTTCTTCTGTCCACAGCTCTGGGGAACATTCAGCTGCCTGTCATTTTTCACACCCATCCTTTTTCATACCCATCCTGCACTGTCATTGTCACCAAATGCCACTACCAACGTTTTACATAATATGGCACCAAAACATCTCCAGGGCTGATGCCAGAAGCTGGAGGTTGCCTTCTGGGGTAACACCAGAGCTCACACACTGACTTAGTTCTGCAATACTATAAAATGGGTATTACCTTCCACCAGCAATTAGCTGTCATGGATATTTGAAGAACAGCAGCTCAACAAAGTTTGAAAGAGAATTAAAAGAAGCAGGTCCTACTCACTGCCAAATATTTAATCTTTGTGTGATACCTGATACTGAGATTTTTGTGTTTGAAGGTTAAATTTTGGAGGGAAAATGCTTTTTTACTGAAGGCACCTTTGGAATTAGAGACATTTAAAATGACAAACTCTTCATCAAGTGTGGCTGACACTGCTGAGAATTGTTCAGCATGAACTGCAAGATTCGTGTCTTTTTTTTTCCTGATGTGAACCAAGGGGTTTTTTTCCTGAGCTACATATTTCAGTTGCACAATGAAATAAATATACCAGCTTCCACCTATTTGGTTCTCTGCAGACTATTACATCCCCTTTAATTGGCAGGGCAAGAGTCAGTGGGCTGAAACACAGGAGGTTCCTCCTGAACCTCAGGAAACACTTATTCATTGTGAAGGTGGATGAGTGTCAGAAAAGGTCTCCCAGAAAAGTTGTGCAGCCTCCTTCCTTGCAGATATTCAAAAACCTTGCTGACATGGTCCTGGGAAGTTGGCTCTAGGTAGCCCTGCATGATTCCAGAGTCTGGAAAAACAACTTCAGTGGTCCCAACCTCCACCATTCTGTGATTCTGAGTTTATTTAGACATATCCAACAGTTGTTATTTGCTAACCTACTGTATTCATATATGCTTGTAGAAATATTCTGTATAGTTAGAAGAGTTTGCTTTTGCTGCCAGATATGGAACATATGAAATTACTTCTTCATGATCTCTTTTAAAATATGTACTTGAGTTTTGGCTTTTTCTGTAATCATATTGCAGAGAAACTTCACATGTTTCAGCAGGATAGGAAGGATGTTAAGCTGGGAACTCAAGAACATTTTCTTTCTGGATTATATGTAATTCATGGCTTACTAGAAGCACCTATGTCACAAGATGTAAGATGTGCTGTTTTCCAAATAAAAAATAATAGTAAAGTGAGATTATTATAGAAGAATGATGGAAGTATACAATGTCAATTATTTATTTAACATTCTTGTTTCTCAGTGGTCCCTCACACTGAATTCCCTATCCCCATCCCTCTATGACATGTGGAAGAAAGGCATATTTCTTGTGTTAGAAAAGGACATACACACTGGTTAGACCATCTCCTTAATTCTATGTCAAAAGGTCAAAATTACTGCATCAAACAATACAGACTATTGCTATGGATAAGATGTGCAACATATAAAAACATACAGCAGAAATTAGTGACAAAAATTGAAGATTAGTCCATGAGATCACCTGCAGCTACCTTTGTCGTTGCCTGAGTGGCAACTTGCAGCTGTTCAGGCTAACATGCTTAAAGGCAATTCTGTGTAATTTTTGGATCCACAGCTGCAGAGGATACTGGTCACTTCTTACTTTTCACTAGCAGTTGTGGAAACAAACTTCAATTTAATTTGGTTTTTGTTTGTGTACAGCCATAAGAGTGATATGCATGATTATTCAAAAACTTCTCTTCAGATTTATCAGTGCAATCATGAAGATGTGGCTTCCATAATTTCTGTTAATACTTGTCAAGTAGGTTGTGTGAAAATATGATAGCCAGTTATCATTCAGGAATGAAGCATCATCCACTGTGAACTTAAAAAGGTGATATGCAACTTTTAATTTACCCCTGAGTCTTTTATAACAAAGCATCAAGGAGTAGGCATCAGTTTAGGTTTTCTGCTCAAAGAAGTCTTGGGGTACTTCTTTACAAGGTGCTTTACTGTTAAATACATGAAAATATTGATGTTAATTTAATCAAATTTAGGTAAATGTCTTTTTAAAAACTGTAAAAATGTCATTGCTAGTTAGTAGCAATGAGATATTGTTTGAGTTGTTAGTGTAGTCAGAGAAGACCTGGAAGATTTCCATGCAGATGTTTTCTAAAATCATATTCCTGATGAATTGTAATAACTACTTGGCTTGAGGGGGTGCAATTACTTCATAGCATGGGAAGGGACTAAGGAAAAGTCCTTTTTAAAAGCTGAGCATTAGCATTTTCCCTTGTGGTATTACCTATTTCAACTTCTATACCAATTTTAAAAGAGTTGCTTGATACAGCAACTCTGTATTGCAAAATGTAGGATTCACAATAGCTTCAATTAATGTTGATTGGAGACACATGACTGGTCATCAGTGTTACTGAAGTAGTCTCTGTTTGGGTTGGAACAGACCTTTAAAAAGTCATCTAGTCCATCCTCTCTGCAATGAGCAGGGTCATCTTCAGCTAGACCAGGTTGCTCACAGCCGTGTCCAGCCTGACCCTGAACATTTCAAAGGATGAGGCATCCACTTTTCTGGGCAACCTGTCCCACTGTCTCAGCACGCTTATGGTAAAAAATGTCTATCTTCTATCTAATTTAAATCTACTCTTTTTTACCATAAAAACATGACTCTTCTATCACAACACATCCCTCTAAAAAATTTATCCTCATCTTTCTAATGAGCCCCCTTCAAGTACTGAAAAGGCACAGTGAGGTCTCCCCAGTGTCTATTAAGACATTAATAATTCTAACCATCTTTTTGTTGATTTAATTAAAATAGTAGTTACTTTCTGCACAGTCACAAATAATTTACTTAATCATAAGACACGGGGTTTAGCTGAGTATTCCTATTATTAATGAACATATTGATTTCAATCATCATATGCAGTCTCCTTAGTCTGTGGAACAAAACTGAATGTAAGTCTTGGGGTAATCCATTAGGAGGATTAAGGGAACCAGGAAACCTCTTTGTATGTCCAAATGGCATATGCTTTCAGTCTGAAGAGGGATGTTAGTGTCAAAGACAATGCATACATGGGCCACATGGGAAATCTTGCTGGCTCACAGTGGCACTTAAAAAAAAAAAAAATAGGTCACTATTTACAGGTCCAGAAGGATCATTTAACTGATTTCTGATAGGTAATGAGTTAGGATAAAGTTCCTCAAGATTCTTGTTTCTTTGGTTTCTCTGTAAGGGAATAACACATTCAACAGTGCTTCAGGCACACAGCGAGGTTGACACTGATGCCATATTTTGAAGGCACTCACACATCCATCAGTGTGCTCTGCTTGTGTTTACATCTTGGGATCAACTGGAAATCAAAGGAAAAATAAGGTTGTGAAAATTACCACATTATTAAAATATGGCTTCATCAAGTGAGATCCAGGTTGCAACAAATAAGGGACATTTTAATTCTCATTGTTCTCTGTTTTCAAAGTATTTCTATTAGATACGTGTATTCCTCTCTCTATGTGTGTTGTCTGTGGGTTTTAGTAGTAGAAATGAATGATTAAAAAATGCCACGAGGTTAAAATACTAAAGAATTCTTGTCAGCAGGAAATGTCAGGTTAGTTATGGTGACAGCACTAGAAACTCAAATGCAAGATTTCAAACTTAAACAGAAAAAAAGGAGGTAGTGTTTGACCTTTACCCACACAGTTCCTACTTCATTTAAGCTGAGTCCAGTCATTTAAGACTAATTTACTGGCTACACATGATAGATGGAAATTGAAGCTCAGCTGTAACTGTAGTGGATGTCGCTTACTCACTTTATATTACAGCAATTATTCAACCACAAATAGCTGCAGTTCAACAGTTTGCAGCAACTTGTATAATTTAGTAGATAAAATAAAGAATATAGGAGAGTCAATTTGAAGTAAAGAAAAATGCCAAGGTGGCAGAACATACTTACTTAAACCTGAATTTGCTCAAGAAAGAGAAAATGTGAATATCAGAACATATCGAATGTATACAGCTGCAAATGAGACATTTTCTCTATTGAAATTTCAGCTGGTATTGCTCTTATCCAGTTAAATCTTATCCAGTGCTGGTGCTACTGTTTCTCTGCTTCTCTGGTGTTAATTGAGCCATAGCTTGACTTCAAGCTTACCACTGGAGTAGTAGAAAAGCCATCCCTAATGTTTTGACTTGTCTGTATCCCTGACTTACATATCACATATGTCATCACATAAGGAAGAAGAATTCAAATCTCACTTTTTTATACTTTTACTAAAGTAATAGAATGTTAATTATTGCAGAGATTTAGGTTTTTTGGAAGAGACTAGAGGTTGAAGCATTCACAGCACTTCCCTTTGACTGACAGATTCATATATTCCCAGTGCTCAGTAGCTTCCCACAACAGAGATGGTCATAGTGGCTGCCACTGCCCACTCCCTGACTCCAATTTCCATGGGGATGTCCCATTCAGAAAATAAGTCACTCCAGCTTTCAGGTTTTAGTGCATGGCCGTGTAAGTACCTCGCAGTAGTATATTTTCAGGGTTTTTACTGGAATTTTAATACCGTTCTATAAATTACTCATTATTTTGAGTTCCCTCTCACTTTGAAGAAAACAACTCTCAAAATATTAACCAGACAAAAGCTATGACTAGGAGCTAGTGATGAACAAAGCAGTGTTTTAAAGAACCAATCTAATTAATGAAAATTAATGTGTAGACTCACAGAATACTTAGTAAGTATATCCACATAAATTCCTGGTAAAGAGAAATTGTGAGTTCTAGTGGTATAACCTATTATAGCATTTTTTTAGAAACGTGGAAGCTAAGAACATATGACTCAAGTACAGAGAATGTTCAGTTTTAGTGGAGTCAGTTATTTCCCTTGCAGCTGTGTTTAGACCTGTATCAGATTTCAGAAATCCCACTTGGGTGATTCTTGGTTCTCTTTCACTGTTCTTTTGAGTTTATTTTTTTGTTTTGTTTTGTTTATTTTGAATATGCAGCCTTGGACATTGCCTTCTGAGCTTCAGAAAGGATTTAAAAAAAAAAAAAAAGAGTCCTAGAACTGCTAAAGTATATGTATATGTTAGAATCACTTTGGAAATGTTTTCTCTTCTATGTACACAGAATTGGAGTTCCCTATAATCTCGCTCAGGTATAATGGGAGAGAAAGGAAAAGCAGACATTTAACATGTTCCCTTTTCCTACTTGCAGTTCACATTTACTGATGTGATAAATGACTGCTCTGCTCCATGCTGCTTCCTCTTCAAAAAACAAGTGAATAATGTTAATTCTTTTTTCTGGAACTAAAACTGCTGTTTCAAGGGTTCAGTTCAAACTATCCTTCTTCACAGTCCCCCATAGCAAGAAATGGAGGACAGCAAACAAAACCAGGCAATTGTAACCCTTTTCAAACAAATGAAGGAGTACTCTGTACCCAAAGTGACAGCACTCATGATTTTTTTCCTTCCTAAGCAAAAAAGGAGCAAAATCATGGTAGCAGCTTTTGTGAATACAAGCAGGAAGTCTTGTGCCCATTTGGCATACAAAACTGCAAAGGATTCCCTTTTCCCATAGAGATTTTGAACTTGTACTCTCTCTGCTGCCATAGTGGATGCACTAGACCTGACTTGCCTCCAAGGCCCCTGAGGATCCAAAGAACTGAACCTGGTATTTTATAGAAATTAATATGATTTATAGACTGCAGCCTCAGGACTTCCCCTGAGGACACTCATTCTGCCTCTTGGTGGAAGCATAAGCCAACATGTCCTGAAACTAAGGAGGAATAGTGCTGTCAGCTGGACATCTCAATGACTGCATGAAGACATCAGTATGGACCCCCTAAAGCATACATGTATTATTTATAAATGTCCCCCCTGCCCTCCATCCTTCCAGCAGGCTTAAACCCCTTTTCCCACTCCCACCTAATTCCAGATACTAACTGTGTTTTCTGTCTCTCACTGGAAGTTCATAAGTACATCTGCAGTGTTATTTATCCTGTTTCTGTAAATCAAAGGTTAATATTGAGAGAGGAGAAAAAAAATCCATAAAAATATTGCAACCAGAGAAACAAGTGCCCTGAAGGAAAGCTGTGAGTTAATCAATGATTGTTGTGGGTATCTTCTGGCATACCAGTCCAACTGTCACCTTTTTTTGTTTGTTTTGTTGTTATTGTTGTATTCTACACTCAGTTGTTTCTAATTTTGAGATAAACCACAATTTTATATAATAATAACATTTTATTTGCGTGCATGTTACAAAGCAGTTCTCAGGTCTCTTGCCCACTGCTTAACAGCAGAGGTGTGCACTTGTGTATGTGTGTGTATTTTAGAAAGGTTAGGTGATTTATCAATTAAAAACATTTAAGAACAATGGTGTAAGGAAATAAAATTTAGATCATGTGGTGTGATGTTTCAGCTGTTAGTAACTTAGAAACAGTAGTTCTTGTACAATTACAGTGATGGATTCCTAAGCGGTTTTCTAGCACAATATACTGGGCTGAGGTGAGGCAGAGCATTTGCTGGTGCAACTGTCTCTAAGCTAAATAAAACTCTGACTTCTCAGGAAATGCACATTAACAGAACTGCAGATGTCTGGGTGCAGTGCACAGTCTGAGTCCTAAGTGGAAACACATCACAGAAATCATCCCACAGCAAAAGATCACACTTGTCAACAATTTTGGAATCCTTTGTAAAGGTCCTTAACATTGCCCTTGATTTATGCCGTTGTCTTCACTGCCACTTGAACAGGCTTTTCCCATATGGACCCAATTGAAGCCAATTGAATATCTCACTATGGAAGTGAGATATCTCCTTAAAGAAAAAAATCAAAATCTTAATCTTAAAAGAAATAATAACATTTTGCTACTTCTAAGAAAACTAAAACTCTTGAGAGTATCAGGTAAACAAAACTTGAAGCATTTCTATGAAGTTGCTTAGTGTTGCTTACTTTTAAAGGATGAGGAGAGTGAGAACTGATTTAATGATTTTGCAATTTTATGGTTATATAAGGGCCTAGAAGCTTGAATTTGACCTTGATTCTCAGAACTTCCCTCTGGACTCTGCATTTATTTGTTATTGTAATGTGTTTTTTCTTACATAGAAGACTTGTAGCAAGTACATGAAACTTGTGACTGTTTTCTGCTTTCAAAAACATTTTGTTTTGTTGCTTGGAAATGATTTCATGTGGTGCAGCCAATAAACAAATGAAAAACATGAGAGCCAAACAGCTTCACAGCAGGGACTCCTTAACCATGAGATACCTACAGAAGGACTGTCAGGAAGACAGCTGACATCACTGTGTTTTGAAATCATCTTTTTCTGAAGCACATATTTATAATCCACGTAATCATTATACCAGTGTCACACTAGGTCAGTAGTAGTAGTCTTTCTCTTTAAGAATTCCCTTTCTTGCAAAGTCTTCAGTATTGGATATAGAAAAGGCACATGATATGACTCTCATAGATTAAACTTTCCGTTGTCAAACTAAGTAACTATCTGGATGTTTGCTCTCTGCATATATATATATATTTATATATATGTATATATACACTATTATGTCATTTTAGAGATAGATGCTTTAGTCAGAAAAGTTTATCAAGTACTATATCTAGCATTTTTAAAAGCTATATAAGGGACCCTTATGGTAAAATGGCATATGCATCTTTAAAACAATATATCTATAGTTTTAAAAACTATATAGTTTTTACTATAGTAAAAATTCACAATGATTCATCAGAAAAAAGTGTACAATGCTTGTATATTTGTAATACATAACATAGAAGAGTAGTACAAACATCCTTAGTAAGAAAAGCTTAGCAAGTCTCCATGAATGCACTTAGATGTATCAGTTGCAATCAAAGCACCAAATATAAAATCTTGATGCCAGGAAGATGGTGTGAAACATTCGGGTTGGTATCCATTGAAAAATTAAAAATGTTGAAATCAATATAAAAATTAAAACAGAACAAGATCTGGGGAAATACAGCTAGAATCAAAATCTCCACATTAGTAAAAATGAAGGAAAAATAACATGATTTCATTTCAGCAGCAGCAATGAATTACAGGTAAAAAAGTTTGTATCGATGTACTTTTGCTTCCCAGGGTTCTAATCTATACTAATATTCTTTGAATGTACTGAGGGATTTTTAGTTAGGAGGCACTGCTTTTACTTTCCTTGATTTAGAAACACTTTTCATTTTTTGTAGTGCTTTTTTAGAAACTTGACAGGAAAATGCACTTCATGTGTTCCCTAACAGGCACTGTCACCAACAAGCAGCACTGGGGATGCATATTGCTTACAGATGTGTCAAAACAACTTTTTGTTTTTAGTTACTCAGTAATGAGTTGAAAGGATGTATTTTAAATCTAAAGAAAACAAAGGAAAAGTTTTTCTGTAATATGTATGACGTTTGTAAAGTTGTCTGAGGTCCTTTTGTTACAGTGAAGAATAAACAGAACCTTCAGATGCAAGCAATGTCAGTATGAGAACTTTCATCAGATTATTAAGCCTGAATCCAATAAATGTTCTCTGTGTATGATTTGCTGTAAAGAATAATCTGTAAACATGACAGATTTTATAGAAATTCTACTTACTAACTCAGGAACTGCACCATGAACCAGTCATTCAATTCTTTTTTTCCATGTCAGTATAGCAGAAAAAAAAAACTGTATTTATTTGCAAGTTGTCCAGTGTGGGATGCTGAAGATTGTGAGGAATCCACAGCTATGATTTTGGCAACAGAAAAGTTCAATGCAAAGCCCAATGCAAAGGGCTGGGGTGGCTTTTTTTTTTTCTTTTTTCTTTACAAAGACAGTGTTTTTTTCAGTGATGATTTTTTAACACAAACTGGTGATAAAAACTGTCATTCATTCAGCTTGTGCCCTAGTAGAACTCCCTATATCCTTATCAATTCCAAACCTGTCAAAGTTATATTATGAATATTATATTGATATGTATTAGAATATTAACTGCATGTCATGTTACAGGGGAAAAAAAAATCTACTAATTGCCTTAGAATATCCTTTCTTTATAAATATGAAAACAAAATCCATTTTGAAATCTGAAAGTATAGCATATTGCAGCAGTTTTTTCCATAAGGAGAATGCTTTCAGGTAAGTTACTATCAGACTTCAGGCAGGTCTACAGAGATAGTGTGTTTCTTGGTGTTTTGAGTGTAGATGGATGTACTAACCAGTTAACTTTCTTTACTGGTGTAGCTGCTGTTGTAATTCTAGACCTTTTCCTGAGAAGCTTGGCTAGAGTGCAGCTTGCTTAGGAATGCTTCTTTTACCTATCTCCTTGCTTCATTCCCTGGAGACAGCTTGGCTAAGTGGGTGAGGTTCCTTGCTGTAAGCTTTATGAATAGAAAACTGCTCTTTGTCAAATTTAGTTCTCAGTGTACAGCATTTCAAGTCCCACTTCAGACTTCTCAGCTCCACAGAGGAGCATAGCTGAAAACAATGAGCACAATGGAGGCTCAACACACGTCATTTCAGCAGTGCCATTCTCAATGTTCACATCAGAACAGGAGCTTTAATAAATACACCTTGAAAACTGTTCCCAGACGTTGCATGTAGAGGTTCATACAAGAAATATCTTAATGATTTCCAAAGTAATGCCATCAACATCGGGAGAAACTCAATATATCTTGAAGTCGCCCTTACCTTCATCAGGTCCCCCGAAAAAAAACCAAACCTGAGGAACTAAGAATACGTGATCCAGGGACAGGATGGGATACTCTGGCAGAACAAGGCTGTGAACATAAGGGGTTCTCACCCACTGAGGTACACAGTCACCCACTAGACTATTTATTCACTCTGTCTAATTCTCTGGTTTAAGTTTAGGTCAATTAACTTAAATGGAACAGCTCTGGTACAGTAGATCAAGACACCTCTCCTAGATCTGTCCTAAAGGTCTGTCTTTCTATATGAGAAAGGCACATACAGAGCAAATCTGGCCTGGGACAGGAAGAGAAAGGTCACTGCAGAGGGGGAAGTCACAAGGCAGGCAGTGGTGTATTTATCACTGAAGCAACTGTGAAGAAGAAATGGCAAGAGAAGGGCCAGAGGGCAAAATCTGGCTGGCTATATGATTCCTTTTGTACGTGTCTGGGGTGAAGCCTGGGAACTTTGCAACTAATTTAAGGCTAAGCCCTACAAAGAACTCTTTTTTTCTTCTAAACTCTCCTTATTTCTTAACAAATGAATGACTTATTATTACACACAGCAAGATAAGACCTGCTAAGTCTAGGTTGCTTTCTGTTGCCATGGATATTACAAATGTTGGTTGTGGTTTACTCCCCTGATCATGAGCAGTACTAAAATTTTTCAGCTTTTTATGGTTTGTATTTTTCATTACAAGAGCAACGTGAGAGTGCATTTTTCAGCATTAGAGCACCATGGATGCTTAGGCTGACAGAAAACCTCTCATAAAATGGGCAATTTTATGATACTGTGAATGCAACTTACAAGCTTCTGATGCTGCAGAAAGAGCTGTGCAAATTTTTTGTTTGCCTGTGTTTGCCATTTCTAGTGAAGTGCACAACCCATGGAGTGTTTGGCCAGCAGCCCTAACTGGGCCCATTGGAACTCACTGCAAATTTTGTTTTCTCTAATGATGAACCAGATTAGAGTTGGTGCTTCAGACTGATGGGAAAGAACGTGTGGGTTCACTTTGCTTTCACTTCCTGAAAGTAAACGCTTACACTTAGTGTAAGTGTAGGGGGTTGCATTTTCTTACTAGTATTTAAGCTATAACTGCCTTCAGGTTTTTTACATCAGTCTCTGAAAATAAGAATTTCATTAGCATTGTTCATGCAAGGTGACATTTTGCACATTTTAGATCCTTTTCCTCGATTTTCTTTAATTAATTATTATTCTGAGGATGAACAACACATATAAAGCCTATCTCTTCCAAGGAGTTGACGTAAAATTATGAAGTTCAATCATCTTAATGCATGGTGTGTCACTACAGTTGTTTATGAAGAAGACATATGGGATTAAATTAATGTCTCAGCCCCATCAGATGTATGTGCAAAAACATGCATTTCTGGGGAAGGAAAGATAGATGTGTCAGTACTCGACAGTCATTTGCTGGGATCCCCAAAATACCATCCTTGTGCAAATGTTATACGCTTCCACCTGACCAGTTCAAATATAGACTCATGTTTTTATTTTTCTTTTGTGTCTGATGAAATGTTTATGTCTGATATTTGTGTCTGACGAAATGAAAATGAACTGTGAAATCGAAAGAGACTGTGGGATTTAAAGGTTAGTGGTAGACTCATGGGAAGTCACTGACTTTGCTTGACACAAGCTCACCGACAGCACTGTTTAAGAGCACTGTATGCTCTTGTAAAAAGTAAATAAAGCCATCATAAACTGCCTCTGTTTTTTAGGAAACACATCTCACAATTCAAAACAATATATTTGAGTCTGTGGAGCTTTAGGTAAAGTTCTGACTGGAAAACAGATACCTCTATTGGCACATACAGCGTTGCATTGGAAAAAAGAATACCATTAAAAATCAGGCTTGCGAACATTTATGCAAATGCTATATAAACATGAATTACTTAACATGTTTCTTATTGTTTCCCCTGAGATCAATGCAACGTAAGACTGAAGGACATTCCTCTAAGTCACCATCATTCTGTTCGTCTTCTTTACCAAAAGCCCCCATATGTTTATGCCCCTAAGAAAATAACCTAGCTCTTAGTGTAGTTGAAACTCTCAGGTTGCATTTGGTTGGATGAAAGATTCGGGTTATCATGAAGCACAAAAAGACTGGTTACTCAGCTGGATAACTTCAGGTGTATTTTTTGGGTTTGGTAAAATATTGAATTACGTTCCACGTTGCTTTCTTAATGCCACTAAAGTAATGACAATACCTTTCGGATCTTTAAGATTCTTTCTGGACTGCCATATATAGTTGTTATTCTTCAATAGAATTCATAACTCCTGCAGAGGGTACAAGTTATAATCAATTACCCTGATGTTACTATGACTCAGAGTTTAAAATTCCCTGTTGTATTTTGCAATCTTTTAATTAGACCCCTGTTAAAACTACTAGTTTAACATGTGATAGGAGATTAATGATGATTTTTTCTAAAGACTACCATAGTTGAGAATGATGAATTATTTGATTCAAAGATTAGAAGTAAAGTGAGCTCATGAATAATGAAGAAATTACCAACTAATCTCAGCTTCAAGTTAAAGTTCAAGTACCACATATATAGCAAAATTCTATACTTTTTCAAAATTGTTCTTGGAAAAATGTCTCTTTTCAAGTATTCATACACCCAGAAACAATGCATTCTTATTTTTAGACTGAGACACAGTACTGCAAGATGCACACTTAAGAAGTATTTATTTGGAAACAAATAGGATATGCCTGTGCTATTTAAATGATCTCACTTTGGAACGTCAGTTGACTGGCCTGAGGAATTTATATTCCAGACAATAAGATGAAACAAACTGAAGTCAAAATAGCAATTCCTTTGAGAGAATTATTACATGTGTGCATAAGACATAATGTAAGAAAAAAATTCTTCTGCAAGTATTCATTCAATTTAAGTAACAGGAAATATTTAGTTGTCCTCGGAAAAAAAGCATGTTGAAGTCAGAAACCTGAAAGAAGACATTTTCAGTGCTGCTTTAAATGTAAATCATGCTGCCTTGATCAACCTGCTCATACATAATATTATTTTGTAATGCTGCAAAAGTTTTTATTCTCAGAGAACAAGAAATAACATTTTGGTATTGACATTCTGCAATGCACTTCTTAGCTTAAGAAAAATAAAAGTGTTAAATGTGCAACCAGTGTAGAAATCGTTAAAAGAGACAATGGAACAAAACAAAAAATTACAAATCAAAAGTTACTGTGTACAGTGTTTCAAAGGGTAAAAAATCTTCATTCATTCCTCAAACAGCACCTTTGCTGGTTTATTTTCAGAGTGAGGCTTTCATACAATTTAAAATTAAAGACTAAATCCCATTAAGCATGTTAAAAATATTTACAAATTAATGCTGCTAAGCCTGCAATTCAGTTGGAGAAATGCTGGGAAAATTATCTTTCACCACCTACTACCACGAGAGAATACCTGAAGACCTTTGCAAGATTCTTCAGGCTCTAAAGTAAATTTGAAACTAAGATGGAATTTGAACTCTTTCTTTTCAAAGCCACATGGTGATCTTTTCAGTTTTGGCTTAATTCTCCCAGCCTGTCAATGGAGGTAGGACCGTATACAACCATTTTTAAAGTTTCATCAGGCATAAGTCTTTTGAGTTTTGTGTTGGGGAATTTGGGAACTTGAAAGCAATGTCTCATTTGTATAGTATGTGGGCAGTATTTGGATGTTAATATAGGTAAATATGTATGTATCCCATTAGTAGTCAAACTCATTGCAGGCTCTGTCCTTCACACAATCTGCTGAAGGTAAATGCCTGCAAGGAACTTGGCATCCACAGAACAGGGTGTTGAACAGGGATAACTGGCAGGAAGTGATTATGTTTACTTCAATTCTTTGGAGAAACTGAGCAATTGCCAGTAATGAAAGGCAGATCCTTGGCTAAGAAGTGCTTGCTGTCAGTCACTCCAGTCTTTTCTCACTTTCCCACCTCAAAAGAGCTGAGCTTCTGGACAGGTCACAGGAAATTAAATTGCTATTGCTACTGCTTTCTGTCTGCTACCTCCTAGCACCTCATGACTTGCTCAGGGTCTCATCCTGTCATTTGAGGGTTGCAGCTCTACAGAAGCAACTTAAGCATCATTCTGATGATTAAAGCCATAATATCTGAAGTGTCTGTTTCTTTCAGAGAACTATAAAAATTTTAAAACATTTCTGCATGTACACGTACATAAGTATTTCATGGCAGCTCTAGTACTGATCAGACCAATTATCACTTCTCAGTACAACATGTCTTACAGCTCTGACAACCTAAAACATTATAACTTCAGTTTTACAAGCCTTATGTCTCCCCACCGATGTGGACTATTTTATTTTGTCCACGATTCAAAACACTGGCAAAATTCTGGCAAATATTCTTTTTAGAAAGCTTAGGTTTGGAACATAACTAGAAATTCTGTGGAGAGCCCTACCCTTGGGTCACAACAACCCTGTGCAGCACCACAGGCTTGGGGCAGAGTGCCTGGAAAGCTGCCTGGGAAGAAAGACCTGGGGATGCTGTTTGACAGCGGCTGAACATGAGACAGCAGTGTGCCTTGTGGACAAGTGGAATCCTGGCTTGGATCAGGCATAGTGTGGCCAGCAGGACCAGGGAAGGGATTGTCCCTCTGTACCCAGCACTGGTGAGATCACACCTTGAATCCTCTGTCAGTTCTGGGCCTCTCACTGCAAGGAAGATGTTGGGGTGTTGGAGCGGGTCCAGAGAAGGGCTGTGGAGTTGGGGAAGGGCCTGGAGGGTGAGTCGTACAAGGAGCAGCTGAGGGAGTTGGGGTTGTTTAGCCTGGAGAAAACAGGGCTCAGGGGAGACTTTATGGCTCTGTACAACCACTTGGCAGGAGGTTGTAGCCAGGTGGGGGTCGGTCTCTTCTCCCAGGTGACAAGCGACAGGACAAGAGGAAACGGCCTCGAAGTGTGTCAGGGGAGGGTGTGATTGGATAATAGGAAAAATTTGTACACCAAAAGGGTTGTGAAACATTGGAAGGGGCTGCCCAGAGAAGTGGTCAAGTCACCATCCCTGGTGGTATTTAAAAAACGTGTAGATGTGGCACTTAGGGACATGGTTTAGGGGTGGACTTAGCAGTGTTAGGTTTATGATTGGACTGAATGATCTTAAGGGTCCTTTCCAACATAAACAATTCTGTGATTTAAGGTTTGTCTACCTGTTCTGTGTTCTTAATCTCCCCTTTCACAACATTTTGAGTTGTGAAGGAGAAAGGCACCTCAAGGTAACTCGCTGTTTGGAGGTTCAGTATTTACTTGAAGCTAAAAACCACAGGAGTATCTGACCTTCCTTTAGGGCTTGTTCAAACAGACTGGCAAAATGCCAGACTGCTACTCCATTAGTTCAGCCATGGAGCTCTGTGCAGAGAATTTTCTGATTGCCTCAATAGAGGACATTGTTGTTTTGTGCAAAGGTAATCCTGTTTTTCCATTTCTTTTTCTTCACCAAGAGATGTGTAATGTTTATATTGTGCACTGAAAGAGGAAAAGATCTCAAGAAGAAAAATATAGGCAAACAAGAAGCTACAGACTACATCAAAGTATCCACTCAAGAGTGATAAATTAATCCCATTTATTTTCAGATTTTGCAACTGGGGTGAGATGGAAAGATATATTCTTGCACGTTAGTTTCCGGAGGCAGTAATAAGTAGATTTACAGTGGTTTGAGGGCCTGGGGGTGGGAATGTTAGCAATTTTCACGGAAACTTTTCCCTCCATGTAGTTTTTCCAAACATTCAAAACCAAAATCAAACACATGAACTATCTACGAGCTACTCTCACTCCAAATAAACATTATTTTGCTTTTCCTTTGTTTTTTTTTTTTTTACAAATGTTAGCTTGCAGGAAACTAGCAAGATCACGTGGACTGAAATAGAATAACAGACTTCCACTTCTGCTTCCCTGCCCCGTGTCAGAAATGACCACGATGCGCTTTATAAATACAATTAGAGGAACATATTTGGTGGTTTCCATTCTTTTCACAGCAGACAAAACCCACCTTTCTTAACAACCTTGTTGCAGAAGCCAAGAACTGAGTGTAGAAATACTGACTGATGGATTTTATCGTCATGTAAATACACGTCCAGGTTTCTGCCAGGGCCTTTTGGTGTGATGATGTACGACACAGCCACGCACATACACGAGTAACAAAGCCATCAGGGGTGGGCGTTGGCTGAGTTTATGAGACTCTAGTTTGCAGATTGAACAACTGTGAACAATTCAGCATTTTTCATAAATGCTAACGTCATGCTCAGGAAGAGAAGAAAAACATTTAGGCTTGACCAGCTCACAGCCAAGCCACTGCTGCCCCCCGGTGTCCGTCCGACACACGAGCGGGGCTGCAGACACAGACCTTTAACGACAGGCAGGGATGGAAAAGGTAACCTGGAAGTGAGATAACCTGACTCTCTGACTTCGTTCTTACCTCCACATCACAAAAACCAGCACAGCTTTCTCGATCAGTTAGCTCTATAGGATGAATAGTCCTTATTTAAACCGGTCCTGCAATTCCTCTTGGAAGTCATCTGAGGTGATGACCTTTTCTGGTCTTACCAACTGCATAGTGACAGCAACTATAACTGCTTTCAAATGCAGCCAGGATAAAAAATCTCAATTATTTTTCATAATAACTCTTAAGGGGCTGCTTTGTTCCATTGTTTGGATTATTCAGGGTGAAGAACCTGCTTACACAGATGCTAAAACTATGACTCGTTTTTAGTTCCTTATAATCAGTTATTCAGTTTGTGACTTTATATGTAAATTTTGAGACAGTTCATTCAGAATTTAATTAATAGTTGATAAAAATTAGGGGAAGATATGATGAATTCCATATATTCAACACAGAAATTGAATCTCAGCTCTATTAAAAAACCCTGAACACAACAGAGGCTTCACTAGTGTCTTTGTAATGAATTATGCCCTAAAGTCTAAATTTATTCCTGCATAGCCTCCAACAAGAAAAGACAATTGTTTAAAGATCTTATAGGACTTATGTGTTTCACAAAAAGCAGAGTCCTAAAGTCTGTCTGCACCCAAAACTGACCCAGTAGGACACTGTTTACATTACAATGGCTAAAATCTGCAAACTTATTGGAAACAAAAAATAGAAACAAATCAAAATGTTATTAATAGATATCTTGACTTTATTTATCTCTAAAAATCCTAAAATTTGTCCTAAAAAGGAAATCCCTCTGAGGTAGATAATAAGCTAATACATCTAGGCAAGCTTTCTAAATGTTTAGCCAGTCTTGAAAAATATTACAGACATCTACAACTGGAGTATTTTCTTACTCAAAGTAAAGTTTCTGGTTCAATCAGATCACTGCTACTTATGAGTAAATTTCCTAGCATTTGAAAGTTTAATTTATTTTATAGGTCATCCTGGCCATGAAATATGCGAGTGTGCAGGTGAACAAAAGTCTTTCTATCTGTCTCATGCAAGAATCTATTACAAGAATTGTGCTGGAGAAGTGCTCATATAAAGAAATATGAAAACAAGAGGTCTTTTCTGCTTGATGCAAAGCTCTAGACTCCTTGAAAAATAATGTTCACTGAAACTCTTTGAGGCTGGAAAAGCAAACAGCTTTGGTGCTCCAAAAAAAACTTGTCTTTGTTGAGCATATTTTTAAATAAAGGGTTTTCGAGCATGAGTAAAATCAAATCATGTAATGTGCACAAAGATGGTTTGAAGTGTGGATACCTCTCTTTCTTCGCATTTTTGCTTGCAGGATCAAGGGAGTTTAATCACGAAATTGTTTTCATAACCATCTGTCATCTTCCGTCCTTTGCTGTGTCTGTTTTAAGTTAAATGTGCTTGTGACAGTTGACAGAACCACAGGTACAACAAGTTTTAGAATGATGCAGCAGTGTTAACAGTATAGAAAGATTTCTCTTACTCATCTTCCTTTTACATTTCAGTATCTAATGAAGGGGCATGAATGTGGTTATGCTATCATGGTTAATAGAAGAAACAAACATGGAGTAATTGCACTTTATTTATAAATGGTAGATAATAGGTCTTGGTCATGTTTATCTCTGTCAGCAACAGAACAGTTCTTGCAGCACCCCTTTTACACCAGGATAGAACACCAACACTCTGCACTTGTGTTACTGAAATAATTTCAATTCACATGGAATGCAGAATGTAAGAACACTGTGACTAGAGTTGTTCAGGGCTATGATTCCAGCTGTCTGATCAAGACACTACTTAGCTATCCTGTCTGCTGCAGCTCTTCACAGCTCTAATTGTCATGGAAAAATATTTCTCATGCCTCCCCCTTCACCACAAAAAGCTTTTCAGCAAAACAACAGCAATGTCTGGTATATGAGAGAGGTGCACAAAGAGTGGGTTGTCTCACAGAACACGTTCTGACGTCGGCTCCAGATTTGCATTTCCATTACAAAGTATCCTTCCCTACAAATAAAGCACAGCTGGTAAGTAGGCTTAAATACTCTCACCTTGAACAGCGTCCTATTCTGGAGGCACTAGTGTGCTTATTGAAGCATAAGCATTGTGGTTTTATTCTGTGTTTATGTGTTACCCAGCATGATGTGTTCTTGGTTGATGAAAAAAGATCCTCGGTGACGCACAAATGAGAAATAGTCATCATGATATTACCACGATGGATCCTTCCAATTCAATTATGGAAGCAAAAAGCCACACTTCTGAATAATATATTTGTTATAAAAGCAGATATAGAACAGACCTTCACGTAATTTAGTAGATTTTCTTGGAAAATTAGGACCTTAGGTTATTAATGAAGATGATTAATGAAAGATCCTGCCGTGGTGCTATTATTTTCTTACCTCAGACTTGAAAAGTTCTTTTGAAGTCTAACAAATGTTAGATGGATGTCCAAATAGATGAGTGGTCTGCTCATTTTATAAAATGTGTTTTCTTCCGGGTTTTGAATGATATTATGTGGAAATGGATGTTATTTCATTCAAATGATGCAAAGGATATACTCCTATCTGTTTGATTCAAGGAGGAAAGTCATTATCTCTTTTAAATTGAAACAGAGTATGAATCACAAAAGTTTCCACCCTCAAAGCAAAACTATTTTGTGCATCTGGAGATTTATTCCAAGCTGCAGAAATGTGGATTAAGGAAACTCAATGATAAGAAGAATTAATACTTCAGTGATAACTGAGCAAACTATAAATATGAAGATTTAGAACTTCTTCAGAATAGGAAAAGAAACTATATAAAGAGGATATACTTTCTGTTGATTATTCTCAACTGCATCTAATGCTAGTCTGATTTCCTGGCATTTAATAATCATGCTAATTTAATTAATTCTAGAACCATTCTTGGAAACAGCAGTTACTTCATTCTTTTCACCTTTACTACAGAGTGACACATTACATTTTGAGGCTTTTCTGATGAAAACACATGCTCTACTGATGTGTATGTATTGAATTTGGGTACCTTTTAGTTTGACAAACTATTCCCTTTGTAAGACATTTAATGTCTTTACATTCTTATCAGCTTAAAGAAGAAGACTTTCTTGACGACTCAATCATAGAATCACAGAATCACTGAGACTGGAAAAGACCTCCAAAATCATCAAGTCCAACCTTAGACTGAACATCATCAGGTCAACTAAGCCATAGCACTGAGGGCCATGTCCTGTTACTTCTCGTGCACTTCCAGGGATGGTGACTCAGTCACTGCCCTGACATTGGCCCCACTGATCCAGCCTGTCCAGACATCTCTGCAGAGCCTTCCCACCCTCCAGCAGATCAACATCCCACCCAACTCAGTGTCATCTGTGAACTTACTGAAGGTGCACCCGATCTCCTCATCCAGATCATTGATAAAGACAGTAAACCTATTTACAATTAAAAATATTAAGCTGTCCCCAATACTGAGCCTTGGGGAACCCCACCAGTGACTGTCCACCAGTTGGATGCAGCTCCATTCACCACTCTCTGAGCCCAGCTGCACAGACAGTTTTTAACCCAGTGAGAAGTCCAAGCCATGGGCTGCCAGATTCTCCAGGAGAGAGCTGTGCAAGACTTCAGCTTTGTTGCAGTCCAGGTAGGCAACATCCACAGTCTTTCCCTCTTCCACTAGGTGGGTCACCTGGTCATAAAAGGTCAGGTTGTCAAGCAGAACCCACCTTCCCTAAAGCTGGGCCCCACCTCCTGGTTTTGCTGTATATGCTGCATGAAGGACACTCAAGATAATCTGTTCCAGGAACATCCCTGGCACCAAGGTCAGGCTGACAGGCTTGTAGTTTTCCAGATTCTCCTTCCAACTCTTCCTGTAAATGAGCATCAAATTCCCTGTCATTTGGGACTTCCCCTGTTAACCAGGACTGATGATAAATGATGGAGAGTGGCTTAAGTGAGATTTTCTGCCAGCTCCCTCGGTACCCTTGAATGAATCCCATCCAACCTGATAGACTTTTGAGTGTCTGAGTGGCACAGCAGGTCACTAACTACTTCCTCCTGGACTGCAGAGCGTCTGTTCTGTTCCCCATCCATGTCTACCAGCTCAGGGGCCTGGTTGCCCTGACTGAAAACTTATCTTTCTGTTAAAGGCTGAGGCAAAGAAGGCATTAAGAACCTCAGCCTTTTCCTCATCCTTGGTGACAATTTTCCCCCTCTTCATCCAGTAAATGATGGAGATTTTCCTTGACCCTTCTTTTGTTGTTAATATATTTATAAAGGCACTTTTTATTATCTTTCACAGCAGTGGCCAGGTTGAGGTCCAGCTGAGCTTTGGCCTTTCTAATTTTCTCTCTATATGAACTAATGACATCCTTGCACTCTTCCTGAGTTGTCTGCTCCTTCTTCCAAAAGTCATAACCCCTCTTTTTTTCTCAGAGTTCCAGCAAAAGCTCCTTATTCAGCCAAGTGACCTTTTGGCAGATAGGGACAGCCTGCTCCTGAGCCTTTAAGATTTCCTCTTTAAGTGTGTCCAGCCTTCCTGGACCCCTTTGTTTTTAAGGACTGTTTCCCAAGGGACTCTGAACCAGTGTCCTGAACAGGCCAAAGTCCTCCCTTGGGAGGTCCAAGGTACAGGTTTTATTGACTCCCTTCCTTACTTCACCAAGAATTGAAAACTCCAACATTCTGTGGTCACTGTGCCCAAGACCACCACATCTCCCACCAGCCCTTCTCTGTTTGTGAACAGAAGGTTTAGTGGGCACTGCCCCTGGCAGGCTCACTTACCAGTTCTGTCAGGAAGTTATCTTCCAGACACTCCAGGAATCCCCTAGACTGTCTCCTCTCTACGGTGCTGAGTTTCCAGCAGACATGTGGCAGGTTAAAGTCTCCCACAAGAACAAGGGCTGGTAATCGTGAAACGTCAGCCAGACACTTATAAAATACTTCATCTGCCTCTTCATCCTGGCTGGGAGCTCCACAGCAGATGGATGGTCTCCCACCAGGATGTCTGCCTCGTTAGCTTCCCCCCAGTCCTCACACCACTGCCCTGGAGCTCTGCACAGTCAGAACACCATCCAGTGTACAGAGCCATCCCACTCCCTCTCCTTCCTCACCTGGCCCTTCTGAAGAGTTTGTAACCATCCACTGCAGCTCTCCAGTCATGAGAGTCATCTCACCACGTTTCCCTGACAGTGACTATGTCACAGCTTTCCTCCTGCCAATGGCCTCCTCCTCCTGTCTGTTACTCATGCTGTGTGCACTGGTGCAGATGCACTTCAGCTGGGATATTATTTCACCCCCAACACTGGTGTGTCACCCCCAGGCTCATCTCTGTAAAGCCTGATCTTATTCCCTTTCCCCTTCAAACTTAGTTCAAAGCTCTCTCAACCAGCCCTGCCAACTCAGCAATGCCAGAGATGCAGAAGACTTTTGCAGGCAACACTGATATGTGCTATGCTGCCATGAAATATTTGTCCTTTGAGGATTATTACTGAAACATTCTTCTCTTCCCCAGTCTTCCTTCCCCTGCTCTGGCTTTCACTTCAAGTTGGTCATCTGGAAATTAGTCATTTTTACTGACATGTTGACATTTTTACAGTGAAACCAGCTTGCTCTAACAAAAATTCATCTGTTGCCCTTTCAGGTGTCTGTCGAGGGGTCACAGCACAAACTCAGTGTGTTCTTTGCAGTTTCGACAGCATGTCTGAATCTTCCAGGGGTATAAGAAAGAAGTAGAGGGAGATCGTTCTCTATTTTTTCATCACTCCCTAGACTGGAGATATTTTTTATTTCTGGTTATCTTTCTCTTGAGAGCTGCATTTCAAAGAATTGAGACCTGTTGGGGAGGAAGAATTTTAAATACAGTTTTCAGACAGGAAAGGAAATAATGGAAATTACGTACTTATTCTAAACTATTTTCCCTCAGGCCATGCAGCAGCAATGCAAAGTCAGAGGAGAAAACCCATTGCAAGGACACACCATTACATTTACAGTACACCGTGAAAAGATAAGGACCGATTTCATCTCCCTGTTGAGAATTATTCTCCTCATGGTGCATAAAATGATACATTAGTGACTCATTTGCAGAGTTCTAACCTAGACAGCATCAATGGGGGTGTCTATGCAGTATTCCACTCTGTGGCTGTTGAACTGCAGTGTGTTCAAACAGCCTCAGTGGGGGACCAAAGGCACCATCTCCCACACTCTGATCCTCTCTGAACTCGACTCTGACATCCCTGAGCTATATCACAGCCTTAAGTATAAGCTGTCGGCCCAGGTTCCCAAAAGGGCTCTCCAACTTTTGTCACTCTTAAAACTTCAAGAGAATGATGACTGAACAGCATTACTTTCAGTGGCTCTTTAAAAGTGATCAGTAAAGTGAGCTATTGTCCACATAAGTGAATAACCTCCAGTTGGGAGTCTTACTGATGTCTTTAAGCAGAATTCTCTGTATTTTCAGTAGAATTCCCTGTATCTTTAAGCTCTGAGTCTTTAAGCAGAATTTGCTGTCCCTATCCCTTCCTTTGATCTCTGTTGCAGATGGAACATGATGGTATCATTCTCACCTTTAACCCCTCCTTTGAATGTAAGAAGATGCTATCAGGTGTATTAAGCAGATGTTGCTCAATGTTTATAGAAAGCTTTTGTAGCTTATGACCTGCCTGGTAATTGTCTGAGAACACGTGGTGCTGAGCTGCAGATCACATCTTCTTTGGCACTCAGCCTGGGGTTCTGCCTGTTCTGAACTGAACTTTGTTCAAAACTGAGCAGGAGACACCTCCCCAGACAACCACCAGAGACCATCATTGACCCCTGACGAGGCCCACGCAGGCGCAGTGACTGCAGTATATAAAGCTGTGCAAGTTAAACAGTTATGCAGTAGGTAGGCAGTAACTGTGTACTAAATAGGCATAAATTCTCTCACCTTTAACTTCTTGGTTTGTGGAAAACTTCCACCTTGCACCCTGCACAGAATAAACAACTCTTCCTTTTGAAACCTGACCCTTCATCCGCATTTAGAGAGTTCCTAAAATCGGCGACATTACAGGACTTTCAGGAGGGATAACAGAGGAACTTAAGACTGTTTTCATCCCTAAAATGGGATTTTTCCAGCACTAAGATAAGGATACTTCTAGAATTTCACCACTTTTCGGGGCTGTATAAGTGAGAGATTAATTTCCAAGAGCAGAGTGCTGCAAGCACTAAGTTCACACCCAAAGAAAATAAGCCATGATTTGCTCGTTTGTTCATTTTGTGATCTCCACTTTTGTCACACCTGCAATCAGCCTGCAGAGGTGCCTGTGAGAGTGCTGAATGGAAGGTCTGTTCTTCTGAAAATCCAGACATACCATCCAGTTGATGGGTAATCCATGTGCCAGAATGGGATCATTTTTTAAACTGCAGTCCCAAATGCTCCTCATTTCCCAAATGCTACAGGTTTCTTTTTCTTTCTAGAAAACACCTAGGATGCCTAAGGGCACACTGAAATTAACTTGAGATA
Organism: Corapipo altera; assembly: GCF_003945725.1. NCBI lineage: Eukaryota > Metazoa > Chordata > Aves > Passeriformes > Pipridae > Corapipo > Corapipo altera. The sequence goes on along the minus strand of NW_020884909.1, from coordinate 5,661,748 downwards.
TTAAGTTGGGATATTAGATAGTACTCAAGGAGTTCCCTAGTTGAGATCTACTTAGGGAGTTCACAGTAGCTTTCATCAAATCCCACTTACCTTACATTCTTAATAAGAGGTAAAAATTGATGAGCTCCTTCATTCTTTCACCCACTTTTTTCTTTTTTTCCTCCATAAGTGTGAGGAATATTTTTACAGTGCTATAAATACTTGTTTCCATTAGACTTTACATAAGACACTGCTCTGTGTATGGTGACATGCACATTTTATTGCAGGTTACTTGTGTGTTTGGAGGAACATATGGGCCCAAAGATCCAGTAAAGTACTGGGGAATCATATAAGAAAACTGAGTCTACACGAGTACAATTGTAATGATGTATTAGTCAGGAAGAGTGGTTTTTAATTACTGGATAAAATAATACACCCTACGGAAGTATCCTAGATGAACAGACACCCAAGCAACAAAACAAGGTTGTATTCCTCTCTCTATCTGCTTGGGACTATATGAAAGAACATCCAAACTCAACACTAATGAATTTGTGATCCTTCATTTACCACTTAGCTGCAAATCTGTAGAATGTGAAAATGACCAGGCTTTTGATTTAACAGCATTATCACCACCTCTGAGATTTTGCAGTCAGATTCCAAGCACCCCCATCTTCTACATCTGCAGACAGAAACAGAGCACTTGGAAGGGTCTGCAATGCATGGGCTGTGCTTGATCATCTCTCCAGATCCCAGCAGTGTCTATTTTTAATGTCTGTCTTGTGTAGGAAGACTTTTAATAACGGTATCCAAGACTGCATTATTTTTTCCACTCATCTCTGGTGCTGCTTTTGGATTACGTAAGTATATTGCCAGGGCAATTCTACACATTTTTCCAGTACTTAATCTTGTGGGATCTTTTTTGGTACTGTTTAACTTTTAGTTGCTCTGCTTGCTTGATGCCTTGAACTGCCCAGGAATGCAAAACCTGTTTGGTGTACACGTTTTCTTTCTCACATTGCCACCTGCAAACTCTGATCACTTTTTCTTAGCTGTTAGACTCCTTATCAATTTCCTTTGAACTGACACCCATTCTGTTACTTGGTTGTTACTTTACTGTTTCACTGCTCTGAACATACCAAATATTGAAGGTCCTCCTGTACATATAAAACTTTTTTAGCCTTCCAGCTGTGTACAAGAACACTGTATGACCAAACATGGGGTGGAGAGACTGGAGACTTCTCCCACATCTTCATTTACACTTCCTAGACAGGACAGACATTTTATCAGTTTTAAGAACTACTCTCCCTGTTCCAGGGCTATAGCATAATTAGGCTGTAGAATAATTAATGATTTACATAGAGGTTTCATCCTAAGGGTTTGAAGCAATATTATATCAGAAGGGTACAGAGAATACAGAGGTTTCCAACAAACCTGTTTTTTGTAATTGGGTACACAGCACATGCTTATTTTATTAGGTACTCTTGATATATGCTCTCACTTTCATTCAAATTCCCACCTTTAAATCTTCAGTAGAGCAAAAGGAGAAAGTACAATGATATAATGGATGACAGTTATACATCCTTCCAATGGACAGCTGCTAAATTCCTAACTTAAGGTTGAGCCAGTTAGTTGAGATTCTTTGTTTCTTCCCTGCTCTTGTCTAAAACTAGATCCTGTGGGAGCGTTCCTCACTGCTCGAGAAAGAGAGCACTCCCTAGATAGGTGGTAAAAGGCTGACTCAGACTCTGACTTCAGGCTGTAATTCAGACCAGAAGTGGGTGCCCTTACACAGAGTGAAAAGAATTGTAGAGCACATTTTGAGAGTGTTCTTGAACCACACTACAAAAAAAAATAGAACGGCCACGAAAGGAAGAAAAAAACCCCAGACTAATCATGAAATAGAACACAAGGTATTTATACAGATTTTCATCTGAAAGTGCAGAATACTCATACACTGAGCTGAGCACTTGAACAAGTCAACATTATTTCTGGTGAAGATTACATCCATGAGGATAATCAAGTTGTCCTTAATTCTTGATCAAAAAAAATTTCTCTAAACATTTTTTCATGCTTTCTCTTCTTAGTACCTTCCAAGAAAAATGATATAAACAATTACAGGTTTAATGTCTCATATAGATAGAAAACTCAGCAAAGTTCCGTCATGTCTGCAATAGTAAAAGATCAGCATATACGTCCTTGCCCACTTTTTTGTTTGCTAGACACCCATTAAAATGTCCATCTTGTCACAACATCTATTGTATAAGACAGCTCAAGCCTTCAGTTCTGCTCTCCATGTTTGGGACTTGATTTAAAAGAGCTGAAAGAAACACCACTGACTCTCTCAGTAAAAGCTTGGCAAGTTCTCTGAACAAAGGCTGTGAGGGAAATGTAGGGAGTGCAGCTCTGCCTAGAAATACTCAATCCTAAACCAAGAGGGCCTTAAGAGTGTCCCACTTACTCTGCAGAACACCAAAATGGGCAGTGTAACCACAGTGACATACTAACCACAGTGTAACCATGGTCTGGTGAAAAGCAGCTGCTCTTCATATTCATCCCCACTCTTCTGGTGAGGGTCTGGAGATGTTCTAAAGTGAGCAGAAACAGTGGATTACTTCAAAACCAACAGACCAACATGAGAAGTACCACATCAAGTGTGTCAGGGTTTCAGACATTCTGTCATCTTTGCAGCATTCTGTTCAAAACTAGGACGTCGGTTTGGGACCCTAGCCAGAGCAGATCTTCATAACCAATGGTATAAACCATGTCAAATTTAAGCTAGTGTGCTGAGGCAGTAACACCACAGACATTCTGCCTATGCCTAAGGTTCTAAACCAACCAAGGACAAAAGAAGAACCCGCTGCAGCCCATTCAGCAGCAAAAAAAAAAGCTGGAAAGCTGGAATACTTTGTCCTCTGGCTGGCATTTACTCTTGCTTCAAGTGGCCATGCCTTTTCAGTGCTCCAGGCAGCCTAAAGCTAAGTGACAACCCTCCTTCAATCCAGTAAACTTCAATCCAGTAAACTTTGCATAGTGCTTTAGCCCTATGCAACTGTACAAGACTTAAGAAAACAGCTAAGTTTAAGTTACATTTTTACAATTGTGAATGTTCTGCTCAGTTCTGGCCTACAAGAGGCACAGCACATGGTCTTACTGACTATAGTGACTATTTGTAGGGAGCAAATGCTTCCTGCATACAAGAAATTCATTGTAGTAAAGCAGGATTATTTCACCATAAGAGCCTTTTAAAATAGTAGGATAGCAATTTAACAAGACAAGATTATTCTCAAATAGTCAAGCAGTTCCAGTAAGGGAAAAATAGCAAAAAATTTCTATTCTTCTTGTAGTTTTCCGATTGAGAAAAAGTCTACTTACCTGCAGATACAAGAAAGATCAAAACAGGGCTGTAAAAATGCTCCTCTAATACTGATCTTTTAAAATCACTAGAATTTTTTAAAGATCCAGCTGTGATCACTAGAATCTCTTTGCTATCAAATCTTCTTCTACTGTTAAGCTCTGAGTCTGTACAAGTAGAACCTTACTCCAATTAAAAGTGTAGCTTTAATAAATCAATTTCTACTCACTCCTCAAGCCATTGGCTGTCACTGATCCAAACAGTACAGCATAGGTGTAGTGCAAATGTAATCAGCTTTAAAAACCACTCTCTCCACACTGAAATAATGTGCATGTTGGACACAATATTAGTATTTACGTCTGTAAACACACACTTGCAATGGTGAAATGATTTTAATTCATTATAAAGACCACTGAACTATCTTAGAGAGTAAGTTCTGTGTCTCATCTGTAAAAAGTTGGGTGACAGTACAGATCTCTTCTTGTGAATTACATGACTTAGTCACCAACATCTCAGAAATATAGTGTCCACTGTATTTCTATCCTGAAACTGCACATTAAGAAGGGAGTAATTTTCTCAACTGTAGTGGAATGTCATCACATTATGCCCCCCTTAGATATCAGCACAGAAACACGGTCCAGCTGCCTTTGCCATCCACTTTTACAGACCATTTTGCTGGCATGCACTCCACAGTTCTGCTTTACCATTCACAACAACATCAGCAAGTACCTCAGCACATAGGAGCTGAAATGCTGAGCCCTGGACCATTCATAACACATCACAGCTTACCTCTGACCAGGCTGCAGCTCTGCTGCCCTTTCAGCACAGCTCTGTCTCCCCAGTAGACTCATGCTCTCCTATCCAGAAGAAGACAGTTTTTCCAGTTATGTGAGCAACTCTCCTGTTTCAGTGGCAGGTCTTTTTTTTGAGGATGATGGTACCCGGACATCTGTGCCCTACACTGATTGATGAGTGTTTCTTATTAGGATCTTGTTATTTTTAGAAATGTATAAACCCCTAATTTAAGAACCCTGCAACTCACAAGAGGAAACAAGTTAGATGGGTCTTAAGCTGTGCATTATCCATTCCCTAGTGGCATCTCTTCACCCCATGTGATCAGACCCTTTGCTTTTCATCCTACAGATTCATTTTCATATGTCTTTCTGAGGTCAGGGGTCAAGTGCAATTTTGTATTTGGTGCATTCTGAGACTCCAAGAAACATAAGTCCCATGAAGGCTATGGATGCACAGTGCAGCAGCTGGAGAGAAGACTGTAAGCCTTCTCTACAGGTAAGCTGTCAAACTGAAGGGCAACAACAAAACATTTGGATCAAGAATGATTTTATTCCTGTCTGTCTTTGTTTTCAAACTAGATTTTCAAAACAACAGCTTGAACCAGGGAGGACAGAGCAGGTAAACTTGGCTAATCCTTGTTAATCCTTCATACACAGTAGAAGATTGATTAAAACCACCAGGGATACACTCAGCCTTTAAGGAATGGGGTTAGTTCTGTCATGTCGAGTAGCTATGATGCACTTAAAATGGGTGAAAAATAACTGAAAAGTAGCAATTAACCAGACAACGAGAGTAAATGTTTTTCCTTGTCACAGAAATCAATGTGAGTGCAAAAAACAGATCTTGTGTATTTTCTGGAGATAGAATAGCATTGCAATGAATAAAAGGATTTTATGCACTGTTCACTGCAAACAGAGTAAAATACAAACTACAGGCAAAATAATGACATAATGTGTGCTAGAAACACACCATCATTATGCTTAATTTACACAAAGTTCAACTTTCAAATGGAATTGAGTTTAGCCTGTATTTTCAGACACCCTATATTCAAATGCATACTTATAGAAAATGGCAAAAAAAAAATTAAACTCAGAAGCAATGCTAAACAAGAATATGAAAAAAGGAATATCCTTCAACTTAGTGAATACCAGTAGCATGATGTGGACCCTAGGGAGGTGCCCAAGTAGGGGGGAGATGAACTAATAGTTACTAAATACTAGTAAACTGATAATGGATTACAGATGCATTGAGCCATGTGTATGTATATCAAGGTATTCACACTGTTCCTAATAAACAGTCCATAACTAAGCCAGGCTCCAGTATGAATAAAGGGATAAAGGAGTCAGCTGTTCCCCATTCCTCTGCAAATCTTATGCCCAAGAAGAAATATTTACAGCTGGTAAGTAAGAAAATGCAAAACTAAAAGGAAGTTAAAGCTAAGAGAGAAAAAAAACAAAGGCCCAGGAGTTCATCAGCTGATGGGCTGTGCTGATATTGAGAAGAAATTGTTGAAACAGATAGAATTATTATTAGTTACTATTTGTGTTACCATGGAATGACCCTTCTGGTGTGATCCTGTACATTTATGCACCCACAATGTTTTTTTCTGCATTACCTCATACATTGAAAATGCTGCCATTAAATAAGGGATACATAAAGGAATTTTCTTGGGCAGCAGCCATCTGTATGCAGTTTATCTCCTCAAACCTTATGTATGGAAACTACCCTGGTGGGATAGAAAAAGGAATATGATAAGAAAAGAGTTAATAAATCAAGTTCAGAATTAACCTTACATGGACTGCACTCCTTCTCATTTTCCCATCTTTACAATAAATAAATAAATAAATAAATACATTGTACATGGATAGTGTATAAGTTTTTAATTCAAGAGTATTAATGAGAATGTAGGGGCAAATTTACATCAAACCTCTTGATCCAGAGTCTTGAGGTGGTCTTGAGGAACCTATCATCAATCTTCAAGAGGAATTAGTCAGTACTCAGGAAGAAATAGGAATAAACCAACTGAAAGTTGAATAGATATATAGTTTGTATATACATATATTTTTTCATTTATATGAACCACTAATTTTATAACCTCCTAAAAACTGCTTTTCTTTCATCACTAAAAGTTTGGAAACTGGGTTTTAAGTGCTACTACTCTGTGGGCCTTAGGTAGAGTCAACTTTTCTGAAGACAGAGTGACACTGAAAGAAATCCCACAAATATTTATTGCACCTTGACAACAAAGGTGCTTATGAATTTCCTTACCTCTCAAGTAAATAAAAAGAGATCACTCACTTGCTGTTTTCATACTCTGAAAAATTTATCTTTCCTGGTGCTATGATAAATAGTCACTGTGCATCCAAATTTAAGTTTCAACTGCATTACTTTCTCCATCTTCACTGCTCAATTTTTCAACGTATCATAGCAATTTTCTCATCCATCTCCTCTCTGTGCTAAGCTATAGGTTTTCAAACAATGCTTTACACTGTTTTATTCAAAGCACTACTATAGGTAGTTAAATGTAACTTTCTTTTTGGTGAATCCAGCCTTTCACTTTATTACAATATTTATGCCTGACTCCTTTTCCCTCCTGCAGCAAATCCTTTCATTCATCACTGGGCTGACTTAAATTCAGAGGTGGAAGCAGGGGGGAGGAAAAGACCTTTGCCAAGTTAACCTTAAAAAGCAAGGTTATTTCTGTGTATCCCTCTCTTTCTTTCTGAGCTCAGATGTGAGTTGATGCTTGCTATTGATACTGAATTAATGACCTGATCAGTAAAACTATTCTGTCTCAAAAATCTTGCAAACCTTAATGATCTGGATGGCTTTCCTACTGAGTGCCTGTGCCATTCAGTAAAAAAATTAAGGTGGCAACTAATTCACTCTACACACCCTGTTTTAAACAAGACTAATGCACACAGAACTTTATTGTCCCTGGTGATATCTCTTTCATTTTTCACCTCTTCCACATTATGTCTTTCATTTCTGTCAGCACCTGTTCCAATGGTTTTCATGTTATTATAACGAAATTTAGAGGTGCTTACTGTGAAAGGAGTTATTTTATTCAACAAGAAATATCAGTGACATATGATAAGGGTTTCTCATCCTGGGGGCATGAGTTCCTAATTCCTTTCTTCTCTATGTTTGGTCTTTTCCTTTCTTTTTGCTCCATGCTCTTGAAGAACACTTGGAGGTTTTGCTTGGGTCTAACCACATAAAATCCTTTTAAATTTCACTTTATCTTAAAAAATAACCTGACAAGACTCACGATCTTAATAGCTTCTGTCTTCAACAGTGTCAGTCAGGATGAATCTTTTTTGAAACTGGCTTACCAGAACCATAAGTTTCACACAAAGGTGTTTGTGGCTCCAAACCTTGTGTACAAAGTCCCTGCACTATGCTTCAGAAAGTCTTTCTACTCCTTTCCTACTTTGAGATCCCCTTTTATTCTGTAAATGCGTCAGGGGTTTGGCTTTGTTACTGTCTTCAATGGCTCATCTATGTTCAAAACCATCTCAGAATAGCTATTGTATATTGTATAGTGTAATAGCTGTTCTCCACTAGAGATCCACTAAGATCCTTCTATTCTTATTTCCATTTTCCTGCACCTAAAACACTTATAAAAGGAGAGGAGATAAAAAAATCCTACTTCTCCAATTTCTATTCCACCTCTTTTCTAGAGATTCATCTCTCTACAGAGGGAAGAATATAGGATTATTATGGAAAGTCTGGAGGATTGACGTAAATTTATGACAACAGCGAATTTAAATAGGCTCCTGGACACCATATTGAGCAGTAGAAACACATCCTTGTTCCTCTTTTGCAACCTGTACTCTGAGTATGTGTACACTTGGAAACCTTCAGTAGGGTGATGGGAGCAAACTATTAAAGCTTGAGTGGCCACACTTGCCTTGCAATGCCAAAAGGAGTCCTACCCGTGCCTACAGGAGGACTCCCACCCCTGCCTCCTCCATGTGCATTTGTGCAGCCATGAAATGAAGTCAATTGTGGAACTGGCTGTCAGGAAGAAATGAGCCCAATAGTTATTTTTGATCTCCACACGTTCCTTGATCTAGTTAACCCTGTAGTCACATAGACAACTGTACTGGAACAAGGGAATGGGCACAAGTCATGTGTAACTGAGGGTGACTGAAGGATTGGTTTGTTTAAAGTATTAACTGAACAGCAACTTCAGCCCTTTTTGGAATTGTCTTCAGCTAAATTACAGGTAAGAATTTAGTATAAAATAATTTAGTGCACTGAGAAGGAATACTGAAGAAATAATTGTTGCAAAATGGGTTGATAAAGAACAAATTCCTTACGCAGACAGTTCTTGGGTCAGGACTGAAGAGATTTCCTGTTAAAGATTTAGTGATGTGCCTTAAGTGTCATTCAAATGGTTTGTTATAGCTCTTGAGAGTAGATTGTCTGAATTTCCACTGAGATTTCTGCTGTCCATGGAAGAAATTTAAAATTCACTTACTCTAAATTATTCCTCTCCTAATTGCCTTGGTTCTAATACTGTGTTGCCAGACACATCCAATGTTTCACCACTCCACTGAAATATCCCCAGAATGCTATATTTCCCAACACTTATTATCTTTGTGACAATAGTTGGAATCAAATATTAACATTAGGATTGACCACAGCTTTTACACAGAACATCATCCACCGAAGATGGAAATTTGAAAGCTGACCCTTTTTCCTTCGTTCTTTTGAGCTCAACTGTTTAACTTCTTTTCCAGTGCTCTTACATGTTTCTTTTCCATTCTTCTTTAAGCCAGACAAACAACAGCCAAGTAAAGCATGGGCCTTCATATTTTTGCTTGAATGACTCCACTAATAAATGCCAAATGAGAATGCATACAGGGTTTGTAGAAACAACAAAGAAAAAATGATCTTTAACCAGCTGCAGGGTCACCAATAACACCCATGGATTTAACTGTATTTGTATATGAATTACAGTCAAATTCAGCCTAGCTCTTCTTAGCTATATTAACCCTGTAAGACTTACAAGAATAAACAGTAGAGGACCTGGTTACTTGGACAAGCTCAAAGCTCACTCTGGTACTAGCAAGGGATATCCAATTAGAAATTTAATCTAGTTTTATTTATGTTCTTTGACTGCTTACATTTGGTCTGTTCCTGACCTTTTAAGCTTGGACATGTGTCTTGGATGGTGAATGTAACAGGTTATGTACATTTTCTAAGAAGATAACATTTTCTATAACTGTTTGATGATTAATTGCTTAATACACATCTAAGCTACCAAATTGCCTCCCAGTGGTCAGGGGGAAAAAAAGGAATTTTAAAAACTGTAAATAAATACTTATAATAGTCTATTCATATCTCCCTGATAAACAGTTACTTCAGAATAGCAAACTGAGTAACCCTCAGAGTAAAGATGGACTTTAGCAGAGGATGTAAACAGCTCCTGTGCATACATTTCAATAACCCTAAAATTCATATATTTAAAAATTAGTCTATTTAAAGTCAGTACAACATCAATAATCATACTGTTCTATTATTCACAGATGTTGTCTGTATCATTTCCAAGGCTGTATATTCTTCTCGTGGTTTTTTTGCACCCATACATTGCTGCATCATTTGCAACCACTTTTCCCATACTCTAACTTACTAATTTGATTTTAATTCTCATTTGCAATTTTTCTGTTAATTTGAGAACAACTTCTTTCAAGCAATATGATAGGACCATTAGCCATACACTCATCAGTGCTGAAGTTCAATTTGTAGGCTCAGTTTATGAAAATAATCCTTACTTGTGTACCTTCAGACTTCTATAGAATCTGTCAATGATCTCAAGTGTTGTTATATCTCTTCTTTGTGGTATTGAAAGACATCCAGTGCAGCTACAGAAGTGGTTTTAGATTTCACTCACAAGTTCAATTTTCAGGTAGAAACGTTCACCAATTACCAAACATTGTGCAAGGAAAACTCAGCCAAGTGAATGTGGACTGGTTACAGGACATGAACACTCAAATGGCCAATGCCTGCACTTGCAAAGTGTTTCTTATTGCCCACTAAACAGAAAAGTAAGCGAAATACAAGACAGAGAAACAAAAACGTAGATTGAGCTTAAATTGAATTGGAAGGTTCTTCCAAGAAATTTTATTGTAAAAAGACCTCTCTAATACTGTGGATTACATTTTCCTCTGCTAAACCACGGACACATGTTGAACTAAACAGATACTAGGCTGTATATTCATTTTTGTAGTCTTTTATTTATAAAACATGAACTGCACAGGATCCTCAGAAAGCAAGAAAATCCAAAACGGAGCCTGGCTCAAAGTCAGGTTGGAGAAGAATGGTGAAGAAAGAAGAGAAATCCATAACTAAGGGTAAACTTTTTCCAAATGAGGTTGTACAGCAGTAGGTATAACTGCACATTCCACTTGGATCCTTTTTATTTGTGTTTTGGGCACAGTTCTTATGCAAAATAATTTTCTTTTTTCTTGACTACTGCATACCAAGATGAAACAAAGCCACTATTATCTAAACACTCCAGGGAACTGTTAGAACAATTCACTGACTGCTAGTTCTGGGTAACAGTTTTAATTGCTTTCAAACATTGCACTTGGGTTTTTTTATCCGACTTCTTAGTTATGTTTTGCGGACATGAGGGAATGGAACAGTTGCATAAATACTAAGCACATTTTTCTCACCACAGCTCTAATTCGAGCCCTAATTTGTTATTATGAAACTCCAGCATTTGGAACTGAAAAGAGTTTACTTCATGGGAAGATAACAAGACACATTTTCTTATGTTGCTTAACTAGGTGCATACATTTAAAACATCGTAATTGGTCCATGCCTTTCTTATCATTACTAAAATGCCTTTCTTTTATGACAGCAAGGGCAGACATAGCCTTCTGCAGCTATAATGAGGCAACCTCCACCAGACCAGCAGTGCTCACTGCTCCCTGATGCTGCTCAGATGCCACACCATCCACCTGCAGCTTTCTGTAAACCCTGCTTCAGCCCTTTGGGCTCGAAATGAGAGGTGTCAGGTGACAGAAAAAAGATTCCTGGGAGTCAAGTGCTTTCTGAAGGGGCACCATCTCCTTAGCAGTGAGAAAAAACCACATATTATATACAAAAACCTGAACTGAGACAACGCTGTTCCCACAACCATGAGGTCATGCTGATCCATGAAGAAGTTGGTTTCCTCCTGAGTCCCTTCAGATGTGACTGACTTACTGGACTTGTGATTAGGCAGAGAACAAGGGCAAAATATAGTGGCCAGATGACAAGGAGAGTCCCAGAGTACCAAACTCATATTTCAGCATACCAGAACAGAGAGTCTTCAGGCCAACTGTTCTGTTCTGGATTATAAAAATAGTATATGGAACAAATAACCACATGCCTACTGTCTTGAATTTTCCCCAGCCCCCCTCACTTGGTGTTTGAACAGGGGGAAGTGACGTCCCTCCCCTCTGAGACAGCAGAGGAGGAGGAGGAAAGACCTGGCTGCACCTGACCTGACACGTGCCTGTGCTTTCTGATGACAGGAGATGGGATTGCTCCCATCCTGTAACCCCAAGCTGTCTCTTCATGGTGTTGCATACTCTGCTTCTGAAGATGAGAAAAGGCTCCTTCTTGGCAAGGCTGAATGTACCTGTGGGGTTGAGTGGGGCTGGGCAGAAGAGGAGACATCTGTACAGTTATTGCCCCTTTGTAGTATGTGACCTGTAACACTGGGCAGTGCTAGTTGGGAAAGAAAATGACTGGATTCAGCTCCTGGTAAACCCACTGTTGGTCCTGGTAATCATGCTGAGGTAAACATTTTCTGTCTTGCAGAGGTATCACGTGAGAAAAGACCATTCCTTGCAAATCCAGAATTGAATTACCCATCTTCTTGTGTTTCTTTGCAGAGGGCATGCTTAAAATTACAACTGTGCCACTTGACCATGTGGATTAATTTTGTTAAATTCTATTTCTGGGTATTCCTATGGTTTTTTCTTTGGCTTTGTTGCAGTGCAGGGGGCATGCAATTCAACTTACCAGAGCAGTAGCTCTCTAGCACTTTAAAGAAAGCTTGGATGGAGGATGACTGGGTTACAAGTCATTCTCCATGTTAATTGCTGCATCTGAATGTTTCATCTAGTTTCATCACCAGCTTCCCTGCAGGAGGAGATTCTCCATGATGAGGAGAGGCCAAAAGAGGAGCAGCAAATTGTTCAGCAGCATGTTCAGCAACTGCTTTCTGTTTTGCAAGAGTTTAAAGGAATGAGAGCAGTCTGCCCAAATCCCCCCCATGTGACCAAGATCACAGCAACAACCTGGAGCCAAATGAACAACTGAGCTCTTATGCACTAGTACCAAGACCCAACTAGAAGACCACAGTGGAAGTCCAGCTTCAAATACAGTAAACAGGATTTTTAACCTCAGCAGGTTGCTCAGCTGGCTGCTTTTCCACTATGGGACAATATTTTAATTAAATTCCCACCTCACCATCTTTAGCGTGTGTTCCCATATGACTTGATGTTTTTCATCAGATCTTTGAAAATTCACCTCTTTGTCCTCTGTGACCTTTAAAAAACAGGAGGGGGGGGGGGGAAAGACCGTCTGCCTATGAAATTTGTGACTGTTGGTTTTTACTTCTACTTTAGTTCTATGATTTTGTGTTGTAGGGTTAGGGTAAGAATGGGTTTCATATGCTCAGATGGATACTTGAACTGGATCATTATAAAAATAAAAATCTGAGCCACTGCCTGCAATGCAGAGGTTTTGGAGAGGCTAAGGACAGAATTTTAGCTTCATATAGAAGGGTCTAGATATAAACCACAATGAAATATGTTAATAGGAGAAAAAATTCTGTTTCTTTTGTGGACAGCTGCTGTCTCCTGTTTCAGGGCCTCTTATTTTTTCACACTTGAATTGAAAAGCATAGGCATTTCATTCATCTGTTTCTCTGCATTGAACTATGTCTCCCTTTTGGATATAAATATATATACCATCAGTTGTCAAGGTAGCTCACTACTGTTTTAAATCTGCCCTTGAAATTTAATGGTGTGTTGTGTAGCTCTATCAATTAAAAATATATTTTAGCAGACAGTTGTCAATGTATGTAAATGGGAAGTTATTTATTATATTATATGTTTATTATCTGTTGGAGGAATCCTGCTTACGAATTAAACATTTTGATTGTTGCTGTAAGTTTTTAATATACGTATTTTACGCTAGTATTTATTTGCATGCATGTATGTTATATACTAAAATGTATCATTTTATACTTGCCAATGGTAGATATGCAAAAACTGAGCAAAAATCTTCTGCCTTGGGGATACAGGGCTTAAGGGGACTATCTTTATGCCCTCTCGTACAAAGTGGATAATTGCAATGTAAACAGCTCCCCTTTGAGAATTAAAAGCTTGTTTCTGACACCCCCACCATCTGATCAGTCGAAATAATGAGCAAAATTAATAAACAGTATCCTTAAACACGACAGATACTTATCAACTCTTAAAATGAAAGACCCTACTGTTAAGAAAAATGTTTACAAAGTTCTTTGCAGTTTGGTTGCAACCAAACTGACACTTTTCTCTAACCCAGGGGAAAACTCCATTTCACACTTTCAATTCCCAGCAGAAAGGAGTTCCTGAACTTTTCAAGCAATGGATGGCAGCATAGGATAGTGAGGAGCCTTCTTTGGCAGTGACTGTACAGGGTAAGCTGGGAACAGGAAGATCAAATCTATAAAAACTGTCTTTTGCTGCTGTCTGGCTGCTTTTGGAATCCAGATCTTATCTACCCTCCTACTGTGCCTTGTGTTCAACAAGGCATAAACAAAATACAAAACAGGAGAGGACTACAGTTCAAAGAAATCAAATAATGGATTTTAACATTAAGACTGTAGTTGTTATCTTGCTGCAGGAAAAAAATCAAATATTTCATTCCTCTCAGGAAAAGGGACATACCTTGCTGTGAGATGGTAAAAGAAGCTCAAATCTATTGTCACTAACTGATTATGAAACAGTTAAATATAATGCCAACAGCTTAGGAACTAATCAGCTATTTAAAGAACTGCTTACCTTCTTAAATCGTTCTGTAAGAACAGTGTAAGTGGTGAGGTAAGACTGTACCAAACTTTATTACAGGGTGTTAATAAAGTTGTTTTTCCTTTTCAACAAAGGATTTTGAATAAAATATTGTTCTTTGTGGGCACAAAAGTATACTTATTTTTTTGACTGAACAGGCCAGAACTCTGCCCTCCCAAGCATGAATCAGACCACAGCAATTTTAAAAGTTGTCGTAAGTTCTAACTGAGGAAAAGTTTCAGCTGACTGTGAGTTTCAGACACTTGTCTGTGCCATATATAAAAGTTAATTTAAAGTTTAACTACCCTTTGTAAGGTGGGTTCTATTTAAATTATTATTATTATTATTATTATCGTTGTTGTTGTTGTCGTTGTTGTCATTGTTCCCTCAGCAAAGTATAACGGTAGATGACAATTGGTGGTCAGCTGATGTGTAGGGCTCCTCTTAGATCTGGCCTGGTTGCCAGTAAGTTTTGCTTCAGGTCTGTGCAGTCACATTTATCATTTCTTTTTCCTTGTTTTGTGGATTTGGTCAGGCTGGTGATTCAGAAATTAACAAACACACACCCATGCTCCACCTCCTTCCTCACTGTGAAGGGCTTTTTTATGAGCTTCCTGCTTCCAGGACAGCTTCACAAGATGATTTGGAGGATCTGTTCATGGTTATGAAAAAGAGATTTTTTTATGTCAGAAAAATTGATTATTAATCCCCATTATTAATAGGGATTTTCTTACTACTTTAAATCTCGTAGCTAAGGGTGTTGTTACTACCATGTAAATTAGCAGTACTTCTCAGTAGCTGGATTTAACCTCAATCATCAACAATAAGACAGGCACAATAGCATCTTTTTACTAGAATTGTGTGTTGCAATAACTGCTTTCATGGTAAAATACGCTTTTAAAAATTAATTTGCAGGCACAAAAAATTTTCCACTCAGCAAATGAGTGCATTCATAGCTAGGCTACTTCTGTTTTCCTGAAGAAAACTTGTATTTCTAATATGCCTAACCTCCACTGCAGATGGCTTCTTATCATGCTGGAAACATTGTGGCTCCACTGGTGTTAGAGGGAACAGAACAAGTCTCTATGAGACAATTTGGTAGGCTGACCTCGACTGGCTGCCAGTCTCCCACCCAACTGCTCTCTCGCCCTCCCTGCTCAATAGGACGGGGGAAGAAAACTCTGTGAAAAAGCCCATTGTTTGAGGAAAGGACAGGGAGATCTCTCACTCACCAGTCACCACCATGGGCAAAGCCGACTCCACCTGGGGACAATTATTTACATTCACTGACAATTAAGAGCAGGATAACAAGAAATTAAAACAAGTCTAAAAACACCCTCCCCCCACCTCCCTCTTCTCCCAGGGCTCATTTTCATTCCTGCATTCCTACAAACAAACAAACACACACACACACAAGCAGTGTACACAGTGCTTTGTCTCTACCACTTCTTCCTCATCTCGTCATGCTCTTTCCTTGCTACACCATGAGGTCCCTTCCATGGGATACAGTCCTTCAGAGACTTCTCCAAGGTGGGTCCAAAACTACCAAAGGGATGTTCCACACCACGGAACGTCCTACCCAGTGCACGAGCTGGGGAGAGTTGGCTGGGAGGTGCTGATGGCTGCTGGAGGACTGTCTGGGCATTGGTGAGCAATTGTGCCGTGCAACACTTGCCTTCCTTGGGTTGCATCTCTCTTTTTCTCTCCATTACTGTTATTGTTATTAATTTTACTTTGTTTCAGTTATTAAACTGTTCTTAACTGAACCCACAAGTTTCACTGTGTTGTTTTGTTTTTCCTGATTCTCCCCTCTGTTCCACAGGGAGCAGGGCTGGGGAGAGGGAAGTGAGGAAGAAGCAGAGGGGGGGTATGGCATGGTTAAACCAGGCTAACTATTCTGGTTTCAGACACTGAAACCACCAGGTGACACCAAAATTACCCCGGGAAAGTTCTTTAAAACCATCAGAAGAGCTAAGGACTTACCCTAACTCACTATACAAAAAATAGTAGCATGTTCCCTAATTTCTTAATTATTAACAATGAGAATGCATGTCCTTGAAATATCAGTCCCCCGAAGGATGTTTGTGACTTCTTAAGGCAAAATTATTAAAAATCAACAAAACTGTACAGCAAGGGAGTTGGTGTGATATTTAAAATCAATATCTTTTACTCAGGTGGTTTTATACAGTCTACCAGCTATGTGATATTGCTCCAGCTTTTAGCTTTCTATATGTCACAAGGGTGTATAGGAGATCAATGCATCAGAAGAGTTTTGGTCTTCAAAAGAAAACTGTACTAAAGTGACACAGACTAACAAGACACATTGCTTTTATTTGCCCTCCACCACTGCATTTTCAAAATTAGTTTTTAATAATCTTGCATGAAATTAGCTGCAAGTGAGGAGCTGATCCTGTGCTGTTTGCACTGATGGCTGTAGTTCTCCGTTGTATTAGTCACTAAGGTCCAGCTCATCTGGCTTGAAAGCCCTTTGAAGAAGAGGAGATAAGCTGAAATCAAAAAGGTGACAACATTTTTCATGCCTATTTTCAACACCTTTGGTGTTGTTACACCCCTTGGTCCCTTTAGTGCAAAAATAAAAAGATGAGGCTCTCATCTTCACCCAGGGTTGTTCATTGGATCTCAGGGGCTGGATCTCACCAGGCAGTTTTCCTGCTTATTCAACAGGATTTTTCTGGCTTCCCTGTGTGCTCTGCATCCGTAATACTCATCTCCCAGGTTTTATACCTGAACTGTTGCACAGGTGCATTCCTGCACCCTGGCTATGCAACTATGTCACAAGTCTGTACTTGTCCCTTTGTGGTTTAGTGTTATCTATGTATTGATTCAGGCTTCCTGGCATTACAAAACGCTTACAGGTAGGCACCAGTTATGTCATTAACAGCATTACAGTGTTACAAAATGCTTACATATTGCTGTCATTTATCCTATTTTGGTGTATTTATGGCTATGTTCAAGGCACGCAAATATTAATTACCCTAACCCTAACCCTAACCCTAATCCTACTTCATAGGAAGGAACAGTCTTCTATCTTGGCTACAATTTATTTCAAATTAAACATTTGGCTTCCTCACGCTCAAAAATCAGCAAAGGCGAAAGAGCTCTGTTTGCTGATTTCCATGTGAATTTAGCTCTCAAAGATAATGAATCCTGGAGCATATGAGTTAACCACAGAAATACTGTCAGGCACTTGTGCTGTAACTATTAATTGGGGATCTTTAATTGCAAGAGCACCGTTTTGCTGTGTTGAAGCCCTTGCTCATGCCTCAAGGCCCTCCAAAACTGTAGCATTCCATTTATTGGCAGCTGCTGTCGTGCAGTGCAAACAGGAAACCCCAGTGGTACAATACATCATAATTACTCTTTCTACATGGCCTTCTCCAATAACTATTTTTCAATTCCCTTTATTCTGAAATATGATTTGTATTCACTTGTCTTCACCACAGACAAGCCGTTGCCACCATGCATGCCTACTTTAGCAGCACTCTGGCTACCCTCTGGGACTACCAGAGCACTTAAAAACAAAGTCTTTTACTGAACCAGGACACTTAAAAACCAAGCCTTTCACTGAAAGTGATTTCGTGCCATCTACCAGTCACGTGACATTCCTTCAGCTTTTAGATTTCCCTTCGATTTCCTTTACATTATTAGGGTGTTATTACAGGTGGGAGTGGAGGCTTTTAGACAAAGTTTATTACAGAAGCCCTGCCACTGAGTCACAAGGTGCAGAAAGAATTCCCTAAACTCCTTCTCTCTCTAGGTGTAGCTGGATCCAATCTCAGCCTCAGATTTTATCTGGTTTAAATTTATCGAATCACTTTGTCCCACAGGTTTTAATGATGGCAAACTGAAAATATTTATATAAAATAAATGATTTATTATTGCAAATAATCAGACAAAAGATCTTAATCAGAATTATTTGCTACACAATATAAAAGCTAAAATTACTAGTAGTATAGCATAACATAGGATAGTACACTATAGTAAATCAATTATTGAAGCAATTATATTAAAGCTAGCAAAAAGAAATAATTATTCATTAGAGATCAGTGTAACTCACCCATACCAACGAGATCTCTTTCTCTTAACGTCAAGGGGTATCCTCACCCAAGGGAGGAATCTCCACACACACATCTCAAGAAGGGTTATGTTGGAAGAACCTGCCCCTATGAAAGTGGACTGGACTTTTCCAGTTAAAAGTGATTTGCTGCCAGTCCTCTGACTCCAGTGGTTGCCTCACCATCAGGATGTTAACTCAGTGTTGAAGCCAGACTGGTTTTAACATCTCCTGGGCTGGCCTGGAAACCCTCTCAGCCCAGGGAGGGTATCTGCAAATAAGGCATTGCCTTGGTCACATTCCAGGGGTGATGTCCTACCACAGACTATAGGAGACTGATACAACTATTAGGACTGGTTAGCTTCAGAGTTTCTACCATTACAATTTAACTGACTTCTAAAAATGGTATTGTTTGTTTATCTATTTATGTATTTGTATATTCCCATAGACAGCATCTTGTCTTGAAACCGAAAAGTTCTTGGCAATTTCTTTGTTGTACATTTCATTTTGTGAGTCTGCTTATCAACTGTAGGTGACATGCAACCTTCCAAAACAGCTGCATTTTTACTGAGAGCAAACACCTCTACTACTAAAACATTAAGCATCATGGTTAACACATAACATCATAAACTGTGAGATAACTAGACAAGTCCATAATATGCTGGGTGAAGAAATGGCTGGCAGGCTGGACTCACAGCTTCAGTGTGTGGGGTAAAACCAGGCTGGTATTACCAGTCATCAGTGGGCTTCTGCAGGGCTCAATTTTAGGGACAGTGCTCTTGAGCGTTTTTATAAATAATCTGGATGCAGGAGGCAAACGTACATTATGTAAGTTTGCCAGTGATGCTGAATTAGGAAGAGCCATGGACTCCCTCCAGGGCAGTACAGAGAGGTCTGGAGAGCTGGGAAATCACCAACCATTTGAAATTTAACAGGAGCTAGCACAAGATCCTCCCCCTAGAGCAGGGTAATCCTGCTTATACATACAAAATGGGGGATGAGAGATTGGAGAACAGCCCTGCAGAAAGAGATCAGAGTGTTTGGGCTGATGGCAAGCTGAATCTGAGCCAGCAGTGCCCTGGCAGCCAGGAGGGCCAACCCTGTCCTGGGGGCATCAGGCAAAGCATCACCAGCTGGATGAGGGAAGGAATTGTCCTGCTCTGCTCTGACCTGGGACAGGCTCTCCTTGAATATTGTGGCAGTTTGGGGCACTGCAACATGAAAAGGATACAAAGCTATTCGAGAGTGCAGAGGAGGGTGACCAGGATGGTGGAAGGCCCCAAGGGCAAGACTTATGAGGAGAGGCTGAGGTCGCTTGGTTTGTTCAGTCTGGAGAAGAGAAGGCTGAGGGGTGTCCTCATCACAGTCTGCAACTGCCTCAAGGTGGGCAGAGAAGGGGTGACCTCCCCTCTCTGGTGACCAGCAACAGGACATGAGGAAATGGAACAAAGCTGCATCAGGTAGTCCTGCAACGGGCAGGGAGTTGGACTCTATGAGCCTTATGAGTCCATTCTAACTTGAGATTTTCTTTGATTCAATAAACTTCTCATGGGTAGCTCAAATTTAAACCCTGGAAAAACTAACTCAATGTTAATTTTGAAAAATAAGGATGTCACTTGAGTTTTACCAAGTTAATACCCCTTAAATTTGGCCTTGTGTTTATCAGTGTTGCAAACAGAAAAGATACCAGTTCACTGTTGCAGAAAAGATACCAGTCTAAACCACACATGTTTAAACATGTTTCTGAGTTTCTATATTTCTACCCACACACTAACAGCTACTTGGAAAAAGCCTGAGAAAGATGCTCCAGATGATAACAGCCACAAAAATTAGTTTTAATGTGTAGCCTCCTGTTTCTCAAGCCAAAGATCCATTTTTACCTAAAGAAGAACTCCTCAGTCTGTATTGCTACAAAGTCAACTAATTGTCATTTCATGACAACCAAATAAAATGCACAAATTCATTTCTCAGGTGAATTTTGTCCCCACATCAAGTCTCAGGGTTCCAGTAGGAGCTGGCTGATTTTTTTAAGTAGAATATTTCCTGAAGAAGTGGGGGCTTTTTCAGGTAAAATAAATTTTTTCCATAGGGAAAAAAGAGATCACCTGAGGGGTTTTTATTTTTTGTAATTATCTATGGAAACTACACTTCTGCAACTAAGTCAGTATGCTTTTTTACATACTCATCTCTCTATCTTGTTACCCCAAACAAGTTCTGGACCTGCTGGTTTATTCAAGTTAAACTGTCATTTAAATTTAAAAAACTAAATTTTGAAAACTTTTGTGAAAGCTGTGATTGGAAACAGCATAAAAAAATTTACTAGTAGTCCTTGGTCCAGGTAAGAAGACCACACCAAAATGAAGAAAAAGAATCTTCAATGACCCAAGTTTTCTCCTGTGCTGACAGTGAAACTTCAGTTCCTGAGTATCTGCATGTGTAAACAAAGCCACACATCCACTCATCAGATACAATTGTTTAAAGCAGTAACAAAAAAAATGCTGCTTTCTGCTTTGTGGTTTTGGGTTTTTTTGTTTTCTTTTTGTTTTTTGTTTTTGTTTGTTTGTTTCTTTGTTTGTTTGTTTGTTTGTTTGTTTTTGGTTTTTGGGGGGTTTTTTTGTCAGACTAATTTGAAGTATTTAAAAGCTTGTTTTCATTTTTGGCAGAAAATAAAATCAAACTTCCCCCCTTTCTTACCAATAAAGAAAAAATGTTGAAGCATAGGAGTATAAAAAAACTATCGGTTTTGTTGCTAATCTTTTTGCCACTTTTTTTTTAAATAGATAGAGAGGTTTATTTCTACTTTCAGAAGTGTACTTGGAGAATTTATTTCTCTGTTTTTTATGAATACTAAGACATATAATGAGCTTATGATTTTGCCAGATAACCAGGGACCTTAATAGAGCCAACATAAAGACTAATTTAGTTCTCAAGGGATTAATTAAGCTGATTTGAAGGAACAACAAATTTTGTTTTGTTTCACTTCGATTGCTAAAATAAAGCCAATAATTTGAGGATTCTCCTTGCTCTTCAACTGATTTACTTCCTTATGGAAGGAAAAATTTAAAAATTGACAAAAGAGGGAATAATGCAGTTCAGTTTCTTTGTCAAGTAGTGAAGAGTTTGCACTATAACTATATACAAATTCAGCACAGTGAAGTATCACCAGTTCTGTGTCACGAATTTATACAGTAATTGTGTTTCTGTCACACCACTCTAAGTTCCATTCCTCCTGGTTCAGCAGCCTACCAACTTCTTCAGTTTTCTGTGTATGGGTCAAACACACTGGTCAAAATAAAATCACAAAGAGGAAACCAAAAATGGAGAAACAAGGGGGAAAACAAAACAAAGGTAAAGTATATGAAAAGAAGAGAGAGAACAAATATTTCTACAGGTGAGACCACTATCTTAAATATTTGTATTTGTGTACAGTTATGGTTTAAGTTGAAACCACAAGAGCTCTCAAACAGAATTAAGTCTCCCATCTCCAAAAAATATACAGTTACAAATCTGTTCAGATCTAGAAGTGCATAGACATTGCGTTTTACTGGCCAATGGTCACAGATCCAGAGGAAACAGAACCTTCAGGGAAAAAAGCTTACAGAGTTATCAGATCAGCCAGTAAGTTTAAAAAGCTTTGGAAGTACAACCTCCTCAAAGCATTTAATTTCTCTGGTATTCAGGGGAGAGACTTTAGTTAGTATTTACAAATAAACAGTTTTGTATCAAAGGTAGTCTACTGTATCTTAAGCCTCTGACATAATTTCCCCAAAACTTGTAAAGACTCGAATATCTGACCAGCCACTTCAGTCAAAATGGATCATACAGTGGTTGGGATCACTGTATATTTTCAGTTTCTGAGCAAGTTCTGTTTTCTACATGTTCCATTTACACTGACATGTTCTGAAATTAATCACATTCTATGCATTGTCTCTGAAAACTTCAAGGCAAATGTTTGCTCATCTTGAAAATGTAGGCATGTATCCAGTTTCCAAATTCTGCCATCTAGTGTACTGCAATATATTTGGAGCAATTCCTGATAAAGGTAGTTAGCACAGGTTTGTTCATGTTATAGGTTTGTAGTCCCAGACTGCTGACAGTAATGGGACTGATGTTAGATTGGTTTAATATTTGTGAACTTGGCGTGAAATTTTACTTGCCACTTGTAATTTTGAAATTCTCTTTAATCCTTGAACTCTTGACAAACTGCCACAATCCTGATATATTACTTATACGTCGGTAGTTGTCAGCTGTATTTAGATCTTTTTACTTCTATTCACACTGACCCTTACAGTCACATTTCACCCATGAATTAGAAGATAAAGAGAAGGAATGTACATGCATGTTCACTTTTCATATAACAGTTATGACCTCATTTGTTTCACAGGAATAGCAGCACACACTTCCCTGGCTTGGAGCAGGGCTAATCAGGGAAAAATTCTCAGGAATTAAGTGGGATTATGTTGACCTGTCATCTCTCCCCAGCTCCCCTCAGAAAATGACCATGAAACAAAAAATCCTCTCCCAAAGTCTTTAACATTCCTTTTCTCGGCCATTCCCATCCCAAAATAAAAATCTTCCAGATCTCCCTACTTGATTACCCTTTCTCAAGAGATGTTGTCAGTGGGATTTAGTACAAAGTGGAGCTCTGTAGTTTGAATACCCCAAACTGATATTTATAGGTTCATGGCAACAATTTCACTCTAATCCCGTTTCCATCAAAAGCCAAATTTTCCAAACCGTGTCTAAGTCAAATTTTCTGTTTAAAGACAAGATTATCATATTTCCTCTAATCTGAATACACTCGTCCTGGAACCATTTCCAAACTAGAGTGGCCAGTGTCTTGTCTGTGGAACACTCTTCCTTGGCTCACAGGGACAGAAAGCCACCTCCACTGTGATCAAGATGCAAGGCTCAATATTGTCACCCATAAATCAACCAACCTCTAAACAAGCCAACCAACCAACCAACCGCTGGTGTACAGGAATTATGCACTGTCTTTGGAATTTCAGCTCCCCCAGTGGTCTCCACTTAGTTCACAGCCCCCTTTCTGAAGCTCACAGATGAGTGCCAGAGCAGAGAAAGAGCTCAGCTCTTTGGTTTGCATATTTTTAGCAAATACTTTTATGCAGACTCCACTGTGGCTGTGTTTTCTTTCCTTCTTTATTTTTTATGCAACAAAGAGCAACACTACACTCACTTAAAAGATCAGAATTAATTAATCACCAATTAGGCTGACTCACTGAATAAAGCAAGCCACAGGCTTCGCTTAGTGAGTCCTGCATCTAATCTTGTAATAAGCACTGGGTTTTATGTCTTCAAGCGATGTGTGTTGTCTCATATTTGTTCCAGTGTTTAACTATACATCCTGTTAAAACAACAGTTCCTTCCTGAACTTTCCTGATATCATCTGACAGCCATTGAATCTCAATACACCTTCATCTCCAAGACAAAAGAACTTCTGGCCTAGCTGCAGCTGTGAGAGTCAGCAGCATCTCCATGAATCCACACTCTTCCTCCTCTCTGAGGTTTCTTTGTTCACAGGACTGCAGCATTCCTGCAAAAGCATCTGTTGCTGAATGTTGCTGCCATGCTCTTGCTCTTCACACAGTATTTCCTCGTATTTGCATGACTAATTCTGAAGAATTAAATTTTCACACCGAAGATGTGTAGGAAGAGGAGAAGTAGCTGTTGTGTGGAAGTAACTTTGCCTAATGAGACCACTTTTCAATCAGATAAGCTCCTCAAGTCTGTTGGGTGCCTGTTGCCATTATATCCACCTTTCAAGATCTGAGTTCTCCCCACTGTTGCTGTAATGAGACACAGTCTCTACTGCTGCCATGTGTAAAGAGGCTATTTCACTGAGGCATGCTGGTTGCTGACACTACATGCTCACTTTTCCTTGCAGCATTATTCTCTTTTAATAAACCTAGATCGTTTCTGCACCCAGCAACTCAGGCCAGCAAGTCACTGGTGCAATTTCGTCTGCCCCTCTCACTTCCAGTCAGGTATTCTCCAGCATTTGAGCTTTATCAATGTGATAATCTCATACCTCACAAAAAATCAAATACTATTCTGATAGTGCAAAGTCGTCTCTGGGCTACTATTCAAACACCACTATTCTGTATCTTCTAAAAGTCACAAACTCTTTACAAGTAAAGGAAATGAGAAAAATATGTGAATGGAAATTAAAAATTAACAAATCTATGTATTTACTCAAGACACTAATAAACTTTCTGACAAGGACCAGGCTTGTTCGACGTGCAATTTTTATTTCTCTGTAGGTTTTTCCATGTAACCAAAATATGGAACATATGAAAGAACTTTCCAGCTAACAAATGACTATTACTAACAAAACCTTCTTATAAATTTAAGCAGAAGAAAAAATAAACATTTAAACAGACTTCTCCTGAGCTTGGACAGTTCCTTGCCTACTAATGATTCATTAACCAAATTTAATTTAATGATTTCTAGAATATGATACTTTTAAAAAAAGAATATTTATTAATTTTGCATGACATTGTGAACTTGCTATGTGTGTGTGCTCTTCATTGATGTATGCTTTGCTTGAGAAACTCAGGTCTTCTAGTCTTCCTTTCTTTTTTTTTTTTTTTTTTTTGTTTCTAGGTTGTGCTGGTTCTAAGGGAGTGAACACCCAGTCTAACAATGAAGAGTCCTTAAGCCTGATTACCCTCTCCCAGAAGAAGGATGCTGTAAGCTGTAAGCATAACTTCTCCTTCAGCTGGGAGAATTGGTTTAGAAGCAAAAGATCACTCAGCACCAAGTCACCAGGCAAGCAGGGACGTGGATCAAGTCAGTCCAGGCACACAGTGGTGTGCTGCTCTAGACTACAGGTAAAATGAGGGTAGTCTGCAGATCCCAGGTGTTTTTCCACCACACGTTCCAGAGGGAACATGAGTCAGAGCTTCATGGGTGTTTCACAAAGAATCTATGTGTGACTGCTCCTAATCTTGTAAGTAAAAGACAATTGCCTTGGTAAAGCTCTGTAAAGACTAACTTCAGTGATGGGAACTATGGCTGTGGGCATGTTTTTGGAAAGAAAAAAATGGAAACCATACTTATATTGATGGTAGAATACTAAGCTGGGAGAAAATTGCCATCCATTATTAATTGAGCACTTGAAATGCTTTCTAGAAGGTCTGAGCAAAGGTAAGATTTGAGAATGCTGTCTAGCTCTACCAAAGTGAAAGCACACTGTATTTGAGTTCATGAGTTTCTAACAGGGAGAAAGCAAGTAGGTTACTGACACCTACACATTCTCATTCTAATATTTCTACTTGGGAGTCTGTGTTACTGCTCAGGGAGTCAATGGCAAACTGGAACTGGCACCTCCCTTTTCTCTTTTATCAGACTCATATATAGACACCATGGCATCCACCATGGATGTGGCTTCCTTTTCTTTCTAATACTTCCCAGATCATTAGGAACTTTCAGGGCTGCAGGAAACTGGAATAGTTCCAGGGACCTAAATTCTTTTCTTTGCCAAAGATTAAACAACATTTTTCAAGGATCACTGAATCATTGTGCATGCAAATAAATCAATCTTCTCTGAGGTCTTTGTGTTGAAGGATAATGGCATACTGTCAAAACAATAGCAGATTAAAAAAAAAAAAATTAACTGTTGAAGAAATAAGAATCTGAAGGAAGAATGGATCGAAAGAAATGTGTGTGTTCTGCTCATGCTGTCATCATCCTGCAGCTAGTAAACTAGTAGCCATCTCAGGAGTCATGCAAAGGGACCAAGGGACTTTATTCACATTGAAAACAAAGTCTTATAATGGGCAGATTGTGTAAATAAATAACTTCCCAGGTTTGATTAGAACTGTCCTCAAGCACAAATATCCATCCACATAGACCAAAATTACTGAGGATGATACTCTATTCACATATGCACAGGCATTCCTCAGCAATTGCATTCTTGAATAAAAAGGGTAGTTATCAGAATTCCTGCTACAGTTCTGTTCAATATTAGTCCTTGTTCAATCTCCAGGCTCTCACAACTGCTTGAAACAAACTTGAAACAAACTGGTGCTAGGGAAAGTCAGCAATCTCAATGTGCCGTGATTTTCACACTTAAATATAGATATAAAATAAGATAAAATAGATGTAAATCTAAAGTTTCATTAAAAATTTGAAATCATGTTGACAAACCATAATAGTTGTCATTATACAATAAATCCATAGCTATGTGAATTTACATGTGAGATTAGTATGAATATGAATCCTCTTTCCCGTCTTTCCTTAATCTTGATTCCCTTTTTCTTCTACCATAGAATGCAAATAGTGAAATCCTCACCCTATTAAAATTTCTGGCAAAACTCCCAAGTCTGAAACGCAGCCAGGATTTTACTCAGTAAATCTGGTTGACTACTTTGAGCATTTTAACAGTACTACATCATATAATTATTTTTTCTGTGTTGTTTTCATGCTACATACCTCTATCAAAGCTTGCATTTGAATGAAGTAGCATGCTAATTATCTGTGAGTGCATGTTTATAGAAAAAAACCCCTGAATGTTATTTTGTCAGGCTTAAAATAGAGTACATGTGAGATGAAGTCCTTTGTGCTCCTCTGATTGATATTCAAAAGCATCTGAAAATCTCTTTTGATTTCTCACAACAATGCAAAACATCTGATACTTTCAGCATATTTCATACAAAATGTCCTCAGCGATTTCCAGCTAAATTCTGTGCCTTTCTTTCATTTATGAGGATGATTCTTTTGTTAGGTCTTTTAAATTTCTCCACGATCCCAAGAGATGCTGTGAAGTGAGATACACAGGTATCCCCAGAAATGCCAAGGCAGTGGAAAGAATTCAAAAAGTTTATTTAGAAGGCCAGAACACGAGAAACTTACAAATTACCTAACGGTGCAGCTTATGGACCGACCTCCAGAGAGAAAAAGGCGAGTTCCTGCCCTCTCACGGCCTCTTTATCCTCTCTGTTTCTCCCCCGCCTTCCCAAGGTCTCTGTGCCTGTCAGTTGGGGTTATCTGCCTCCTCTCACATACCAGAGAGGCTGAGAACTTCTCCTGCTATGTGGGGGGCAGAAAACATTGAAACTGCCTTTGAGAAACAGTTACCTTTTAGGCAGAAAGCCTTCCTAGCAAATACAGAGTTTCTACCTTTGGCGTTACAAATTCTTCCGAAAGGCAACTACCCCTACAGATGCTTTGGATCACTTTGGGGTTAGGGTATACTCAAACTCTTCTCACGTAAAAGAGCAGTCTTTTACTCTGGTTACATGGCTGTAACCAGAGCTAAAGACCAGTCAAAGTAAAAGCACTAATAGTTATTCTGTTCAACAGTATGCATGTACCACATAAAAGGCAGAGCAGTAACAGAATCTGTGAAACAAATAGGAATATTTTAAGATTCTAAACATTTTCAAAAGACAAAGATACCGCTGGATTAAAGAGCAAGTAATTTGGGTTAGCTTGCTTCTTATTTAATAAATTTAGAGGTGAACCTTCTTCTAAGATGATTTCTACAGACACACACACACATACACGTGCAGGTGAAAGGACAGATACAAATAACCCAGATTAACAAAAAACCAAACCAACTTATTCTTCAATACGGTGCAGAAAGTGCCTGGGAAAGAAAGGTTGTCATGATGCCTAGATCTCTTGCACACACGTTTCACAGTGATAAGCCACCCGACAAGTAGGTTTTGATGAACTTCATCTTTCTTGCACGCCAGGGTATTCCACAAAGGCGGAAGCATTAAAGTCCCAGCCGTGATTTTCACTATGGGGTTTCACACAGTCTTTAGAGTGTCCTGTACTTGGGCAATGGAGACAACCAGAAGAAAAAAGGCCACGTCTTTCAATTGTGTTGGGAATCAATCCTACAGGAAAACAATGCAGACATTAAACAATTGCTCCTGATATGCTGCTTCTGAGGAAACATTGCACACTGCTCTATACTAGCAGTGGGTTAGCTGAAGCATAATGTTTACACACACTCAACCTTACTCCCCCATTTCATATCAATACCTCTAAAATTCCATTAGCATGTTTAGTCTTCTTTTCAAGGTAGAATTGTAGAAAAACGCCCTAAGGCCTGGACCAGAAGATATCACACAGACACAGTGAACTTCAAGCTCAGAACTCTGGAGGAACTCCAAGGACTGTACGTGCTGTGAAGAAGATGAGGATGAGTAAGAAAGGGTCCCACACGCCCCCAGACCCAATTCCCAAAGGGGTGTGTTGGGGGCAGAACGGGGCAGAACTGGGGGTGGACAAATTGGGATTGGATGGACCTTGTTATAAAATCATAGAACCACTGTCTGAGGGCCCCATGATGTGTATTCCTCTAGGCCTACACACTCACTAAAGGACCTGCTCTCTTCATCTTATCTCATACACTAAACTGGCCTGGAGTCTTTTTCTCCGAGATCTTTTAGGCAACAGTTACTGGAGGTTCCTAAGCACTAATCATGCTAAAAGACAGTGTCTTTCAGCCTCAGTTGAAAGACACTGAGGTTTCTGATACAATGAGGCTGTGCCATCATCTACCAAGAAGAGGTGCCCAACTAACCAGAAGCAGGATGGAGAATAGGACATAAAGTTTCCCCTACTTATTCAATGGGATCTTTCCTCCAGGAAGAGCTGGAACTGTTTTTGTAAATTGCAATGGACTCTGCCATCTACTACTTTCAGCTATGGAATTTTGTACTTTAGTTTTCTCCTACTTCACATTCGAGATCCACCATCACTAGAAATAAAGCTCTGCTTTGGCTCATTGCTCTAATGAGCTCAAACTTGGCTTTCCAACAGTCACAAATATGATTATTTTGGTTTCTAAGAAAGTGATGTTGTGAAATCCATCTGCTACAGATATAATCTAAAAAAAATAATTATTGGTACAACTGTGGCTCATTTGATCCCACACTAAAAGTTTCTTTTAAGCAAAGGGCTCATAGTCAGACCCAGCAGTAATAACCTGACACTGAGGTTTAGGGGAGGGATCTGATTCTTTCCCATGCTGCCAGGTAGTGTTTAACATACAAAGAAAACTTTGCTATTCCTGACTAATTGAACTGCTTTTTCATTTTTCTGTACTTACAGGGGAAAAAAAAAACCCAAGTAGTATTTGATTTCTTATTTTTTTAGCCTACCTCTGTCACTGTGCTCCTCTAACTGTCCTGTGGCATGTCTTCCACATATAATGATCTAGTTTCATTCATAAGAGGACTGAATTTTTATTTTATTTTTTGAATAACTTTAGAGAAAAAGTTGTTTAACTTTCTGCTAAACTTTACTATTTGTTATGAATTCGCTTCATTGAATACTCATTCTTTTTCAAAGTATTGATTTTAAGGGTATATGCACATATGAATCCTTATGAAAATTACAACAGAAGTTGTATATTTATGTTATTTTCTTATGTTTTCTAATGTTTGTGCAAACACTTAAAAGAATTTTTATTTTTATACTAGGCCCTACCTGTTTTAAAACAGCTACCTGTCTTTCCAGCACGTTTAAACTCAAAAAAGCTGTTCCAGCAGTGTAAAGTCAAAAAAAGTGGTGCTTTATTCTAAAGCTGCATTGCCTCCAAGCAGTGGCAGAGCCTCCTGCTTCAGTCTTCTCATACAATAGGAAGCTAAGAAAGTGCACTTTGCCTTTCTGGCCCTATGAGAGGGCCAGAAATTCATCAGGAATTTACATTCATATATCCACCAAAGCATTAAGACACAAACCACATGCCCACCATCCTAAGCTGCACTTAGTTAACCTTGTTACCTGAGCTGAATTTCATATCTTCTTTCTTTCTTCCTCATTTCTCAAGTGGTGGAAATGAAATGAAACAAGACTTTGTTCCCAACATGCTTGACTGTGGCAGGAAAAGCAGTAGGTGGCACAAAGAGTGTGCAATATGAATAGATGACTTTTGCAAATCTATCTTCAGATTATCCCGGAAAGGTGAATGCGTCAGTAATAATGTAGGAGAGGAAGTCTGCCATAGTAGTGGAGGAAAAAATTGTTATTCAGGGCAAAAAGTTTTTACCCTGAATAACAGAATATTATGTTCACAGAATCAGTTAGGATTCCAAATGTCCAGGACGCTGGACATTTCTGACACTGAAAAGTATATAATTTGTTTATCATTTTTGTCTGTCAGTCCTTTAAGTATATTCAAACTTCACTGCAAAGCTAATTTCTCAATACCAGATACATAAGTATCCTGCTGACATAAACAGACCCTAAGCAGAATAAAGTCACACGGTAAGTACTCTATTTTTTTTGCAAAAAGTTGATCCTTCAGCCAGAAAAGGGATTGGGAAGCTGAGATGTCTTGGTTGTGTATACTTCTGAACATAACTTTTTTGATAAAGTTGGACTTTTCATTTTACCTTTGATGTCGTGCATCTCTCAGTAACCTCAAAAGACTTAATACCTTGCACATCTGTGAACTCTATTTATGCACTATTTTAAAACACATAATTTCTCAAACATACTGCACAAAATTATATACTCTGGAAAAAAAAAATGTATTCCAAATCAATTGCTCCAAGTAGACACTTAAAATGCAGGACAAAAGAAAAAGGAAGAGTATGCATGTACAAAGTCTTGTGGGGACAGAGCTGTTTTTCTCACAGCAGTCCTCACAGCACTGGGCTTTGCATTTGCGGTTAAAACAGTACTGAAAACACACCCGTGTTTGGCTGCTGCACAGCTGTGCTTGAAGAGCACCAAGGCTTTCTCTCAACAGCCCCCAGCTAACACCAAAGGCTGGTAGGCTGGGGGTGGGAAAGAATTTACAAGGGGACAGAGGCAGGACAGTTGCCCCAACTGGTGGAAGGGATTCCCTGTCCCATGGGATGTTATGCTGTGAGAAAAATCTCTTCTTTCAGTTTATAAAACGGCAAAAAAGAAAACACTTGCAGGACAAGGAACCTTGCAGCAAGGAGTCCTTTATTGCAGCACTGGGTGCAGTTGCCATATATGTATAGTGAACAATGCTCAACAGTAAAACCTGGGGAAAAGGAGGAGTGGGGGGTGACATTTGTCACTGTGGTGCTGGTCTTCCAAAGCAATCTCTACATGGTCTGAGGCCTGTCTTCCCAGGGAGCAGATGGACATCTGCCAGACAACAGGAAGTAGTAAATAAATTCCTCTTTGTGTTTTGTTTCCATGTGTGGCTTTTGCTTTTCTGGTAAGGATGCCTTTTTCTCAGACGATGAACTTTTCCATGTTATTTCCTCCTCCTGTCCTGTTAAGGGGTGAGAGTGAGAAAGCAGCTGAGAGGGCCTCTGGCAGCCATACAAGGTAAAGTACAATGTATCACATTTATCCTTTTTCTGCACTCCTTGGAAAAAGAGATTGTATTTGTAACTCTTAACACTAATGTTGTACTGAAAAGATATTGTATCATGCTAATACAACACAATGTTGTTAGGATAAAGGAGTTACAGTTTTGATAGACAGATTATCACATCACCTGGACTGGTATTCATTTTCTGGGTCACTAAAGTAATTATACATCAAAAGCAGCCCTTGACAGTTTTCAAGGTAGGATGGTGGGAATCGAGTAGAATCAAATTTACTTTAGAGTTTCTGAATCTTTGAGCACTGAATTCATTTCATCTGACAAATTATAAACAGGAGTTCTGCAGTAAATGTAAACCCTACTATCTTGACAGATTTCTGCTGTGATTATAAAATCTGTTCACAGGTGTGGTAAATGGTCAGAATTGCAAAGTGTTGCTTTAAGACAGTGAAGAATTGATGCAGCTTGTTGGGAAAAACCTGAGCTGGGCCATTTGCTTATCTTACATCTGGCTCAAACAAGGCTTAACAACTGACTGATGTCTGGAGCAAAGCAAGGACTCCTGTTCCAGTGTTGTTTCATTGAGGCACAGAAAAACATCAGCCTCTGTACCAGACAACTGCCACACTCCCTTCACTGTGAAAAGAAAAAACAACACTTGTTATTAATCTGGTTCATTAAGGAGACAACATACACACAAAGACCCTCTGATGAAGGTCAGACAGCCTTTACTCTACCTCAGAACGTGAAGGAGAACCTAAGTGTTTATTCTACCTCTTCTGTCAACTATAAATCCTGACCAAAAGTAATGAGACTCTCATTAAGCTTCATTAATATATTAACTTATGCACAGCTCGGGATGCAAATGAAAATGTTTTGTGCAATGCATGCAAGACTAAAGTCACCAGACCCCACCTACAACATGTGATTGCTCCACCCCTTTGGGACATGGCAGAATATATAGTATAAAAGGGGGGTTTTCCGGGCAAAAAACACTGGAGTGGGGAAAAACCTCTGGAGGAGGAAAAAAATCTCTGGAGAGGGGAAATATCTCTGCTTGCTTGAGATTGGTTGATGGGCTGTGTCCCTTCTCTCTTGAAGGGACACCCTTAGGTGAGTGTCCTGGGTCACACAGAATTCTGGTATCCACCTTTTGTTTTCACTTTTCTCCAAATGTGCCCTTCCGGTCTTTTGGATGTTTTGCCTTCTTTAAAGAGTTATTTTTTGACATAGATCCAGCTGCACTTCGTGTGTCTCTCTGCGTTGGAGAAACCAGGGGTATTAAATCCAAGGGAGGAGACTTCTGTCCGAGGTCCCTGCCCCTCCAAAGTGACCCAAACATTTGAGTGTTATGTACAGAACCTTTGTGCAAAAAATGCTGATCAGTCTGTTCGTGTGGGTGTGGCACCTAGCCACACGTATATTCCTGTATGTGCTTTTGGCAATCACATTTGTCAAAGTGGGAAGAGAGATTAGGATTGCTTTTGTAATGTGTTGTCTGAAATGGGTCCATGATACATTTAAGACAATGGAATTTATTTGGGATGTGTACTCGATGTTCCCTGCCTGCCCTCACCCACGTTTCTGCCTCGGGGGGTTTATTGACAACACCACTCTGCCTGAAGGGGGCACAAATGAAGGAGATTTTCCCCAGCCTTTCTCTGCCTTCTTTTTCAGGTCTGGTAGTGGAATCTTTGGGAACTTAGAGTTCCCCCTAACTGCCAAAGATTCTATATTCTTGTTGATGATTCTTCCATGTTTATTCACTACAGTCTTCTCAGTGTTCAGAGACAGGGTGAGGGTTTCTTGGGAAGCTAGTCCAAGATCTGCCCCAGAGATTAGGGACGCTGTCCAGAAACCTGCCCCAGGGGCTGGGAACCCTTCGCAACAGCCAGCTCCAGACATGAACCACCCTGACTGGATGGGGATGGGGGTGGAGATAGGCCGACTGTTGAAGGAATATTCTGTCCCAATAGTTTGGAATCTCCCCCCTGACCAAACAGGGATCCCTCCTAAGATAGCAGAGTGCCTGAGGGAAAACCGCTCTATCAGTTCCAGAGAGGGCCAGCTCCTTGCTGGACCCTGGCCAGTACTTACGGCACAATGGTCTTCACTGTACAGCACCACCTACACTCAGAGGGGAAGGAAAGTAGTGCAGCAGAAAACAAACCAGCAGACAGCACAGCCACCCAGCCTCCAGCCAAAACAACAGCCACAGCCAGCGCAAAAGAGAGAGTATAAAACTAAGTCTGCACCGGGAACCAGGGCCCTCACAGCCAGCGGAGGGACCAGAGCTCACAATCATCACTGAGTCCCTGCTCTTAGATGTGCTGTGCAACCTGTGGAAAGACCTCACTCGATGACCAGATGAGCCCACACAGACTTGGCTGCTCCGAATTTGGGACGTGATCCTGGAGAGCACTTCATGAAGGCCGCCTGGTTAGTAAGCACCAGAGGCTCTGTCAGCCAAGCTGGCCCTGCCCAAACAGAACCCCTTCACACTGCACATGGAGGTAAAGTCCCTATGGTGCACATGAGACACATGTTAGGGAAAAGTTTGGATGAGTCCTGCCTCAAACAAAGACAAACCCATCCCTGGGATTGTTTTTGCTCAAGGACCAGGTTTTACTTGGTGGGTAATGCAGGCAGATGAAGAAACATGGTGCATGCACTGTGAGTATTTTTGGGTAAAACTGTCTATAACATTGTACATATACCTGTATACTAATGTATATAGATGTATATAGATGTATGTAGTTGAAAGGTGTTAACTGGGGATATTTGCAAAAAGCCAAAAAAAAAAAGGGGGGATACAGAGGTGGATAATGACCTGGGTTACACAAAATTCTGGTGTCCACCTTTTCTTTTCTCTTTTCTCCAAATATGCCTTTCTGGGATTTTTTTTGTGTTTTGCCTTCTTTAAGGAGTTATTTTTTGACTTACATCTGGGCGTACTTGGTCTCTCTCTCTATAGTGGAGAAACCAGGGGTATTGAATCCAAGGGAGGAGACTTCTGTCCAAGGTCTCCACCTCTCCAAATTGTCCCAAATCGAGACAGTGAGCTTTACAGCTCCAACTGCATTGGAGCACACTCCAGAATATTCATTTTCATATATATATATAGAACTATTAGACTATCTGTTACTCTACTTGCTGTTCTGGCCCATATTAACGATCTGTAGTGACTCTGCATTTATCACTGGCAATCCTGAATATGCTCTTCTGTTGTTCTGCTGCTTCAAGAGACATCACTGTTCATGAATCTGGATTGTGCAAAGTCCTTATTGATTGCAATCACACCTATAGACCTGTTATTGAATGTGATCAGAACTATAGTGCTGGATTGGTAAATGGCACCTGTCCTTGTGCAAATTCTTCTTTTGAACCTGACCAGACTTAATTACAGTGCTAATTGGTTATAATGAGAAGTTAAGCCCAGCCACACCCAGGCCCTCTGATCTCCCAAGACCAGCTGGAACACAAGGGGGATTATCTTCTGCTAAATTCCCATACCCTTAATGAGATACCAGGTTCTTTATTTACTGCCTTTGAAATGCATGTAAACTGACCTGAATATAACTGCAAAATAGTAATAGTGTTTAGATTAGATTAGACCATGCAGTATTGCTGTATTGGGTAAGTCACATACCCAAGTAAACAAATAATTAAATGTTGCATACTTTTCCTTTTCACTACATTTTTCCAAATGCAACAGTAGAAAACAACAAAATCATGTATTTTTGTATTCAAAAATATATAATTTTCTAGAATCCTGCCAGGAACAGCTATATTTTAGATATAATTCTTGATCTTATCATTTATGACATTAAAAAGTGCTAGTGACCTCCACGATGAGGTTGTCCTTTATTTCCAAGGTAGATGCAATTGCACCTAAGGAGACATGAATATGTCTTGAAGCAAATATTTGCAAATTGTGCAGATCAGTCTTCAAAATGATGTTAAATGTCTAAAAGCTAATTAGCAATTCATTCATTACAAATAAACATGGCTAATCCAATCCAAGAAAAAGGTATATCTCATTTTGTCACCATCTTGAATTCACCTCTTAGACATCCCACCCAAAGTGAACTGATCAAAATTAGGTCAATTACTTTAGTGGTTTTCTGCAGTACTACGTGCTGCTACAAATATTTGCTGAGGGATACGAGCATTTGTTCTTTCCTTTAAATTCAGCACAGTCTAATAAAAGATGCATTAATGAATATATATTTATTCAAAATATTGACCAAAAAGGTCTTTTTTTCCTACTTCACTTCAGGTAGTTTTGGAGCTAAATGAACCAGATGCTCAGCCGTTGTGAATAGGAATGGTCCAACCATTTATTGTTCTTCTTATCCCTTCCCCCCCCTTCCCAGTATGCAGATCAAAAAAACACCCTATTTTGTGTTTTCTGTAGATACATTTTCAATGAAAAGGCAGCTTCAAATCCCCACATAACTTCCTTGTTACCCAACACAGGGTAATCAGTAGGAGTGCACATGAAAAGGGTAAAAGAAGGCAGGACCAATTGGCAACAGCACAGCTTCAGCTTAACTTGAACCAGTCCTGAAGCATCCCCTGAGAATGAAAGACATGAATAGGATACTTCCCACTCTTATTTTACTTCTTTTCAAGCTCAGATTAATTTTTGACTGCCTAGCAAAGTGGCAGCCTGTAGACTTGTCATATCTACTGAGCTTACAGATAGCCTGTGGACATCCTGAGTGTAGAAGTGTAGAAGTTCCGCGATTTCACTAGTCATGAGCTTTGGTTGTTGTGCAAACACTTTTCTCTTCCTGAGAAAATGGAGTATAAACTCAATCCAAACACCTCTTCAGTCCTTCTCACTGCATTTTTACTGAGTAATTTACTGTGATTATTATGTTCTTTATCATGTTATCATTAGATAACTGCTGTATACAAATACGGAAATCAAGTAGCAGTATCAAGATCTTGTTTTTCAAATAAACCAAACTTGTCAGACCTCTCCATATTATAGATAAGCTGTTCCTTAGAATTACTCCCATCTTGATGATTGATTCAGGAAATTAACTCTCCACGATTCAATAACAGTGCAAGACTACAATTATTTTACTTTGACAAAGAGGCACAAAAAATAACTGCGAACTGACACAATTATTTCTCGTTAATACAGATATAAGAGTGGTTCTCCATTCTAGGGTTAAGATTACTTTCCTGCAACATATCAATTTGTTGGCAACATTATTCAGTTTTGCAGATTGAGAACTATTAATTATTAAAAGAGACGTTGATATAAAACTCGCATTAGTTTGAAAAGGAGGTAGAGGTTCAGTATGCCAGCCATGGGAATAGTCTATCTTCTGCTGCTGTTGGGGTGAAAGTCCAGTAAACCTGGGCAGACACTTGTGTATCAATTTGATCTGAGCAGCAATGAGGATTTTTTGCATTTTTTGCAGTTTTTGCAGAGAGTGCTCTTACAGAACACCAATAATGATGCTGTCTTGTGCCAACATCCACTTTTTAGAAAATGTTTGCAAGAGGAAGCTTTGATCTGCTGCTAATGGAAGGGACTGGATATTATTGTTAACTCATAAAGTATCCTGTTTACTAACGTGGGACAGACTACAAATGGTATGTAA
The DNA here is from genome assembly GCF_003945725.1 of Corapipo altera. Classification (NCBI taxonomy): domain Eukaryota; kingdom Metazoa; phylum Chordata; class Aves; order Passeriformes; family Pipridae; genus Corapipo; species Corapipo altera. Next base: position 5,624,574 of record NW_020884909.1, on the reverse strand, counting down.
ATGAAGGTAAGTTTAGGAGATAGAGGTGTATTTCAGGATTTTGTTTTTAAAGCTGTTACCAAAGATAGGATCTCTCATCTATAATTTAGAATCATAGAATCATTTAGGTTGGAAAAGATCTTTAAGACCATGGAGTTCAAGCACTAATGTTACACTAAGTCCACCACAAAGCCATGTCCCTCACTGCCACATGTAAATGTCTTTTAAATACCTCCAAGAATAGTGACTCAACCACTTTCCCAGGCAGCCTGTTCCAGTGCTTGGTAACTCTTTCAATGAGGAAATTTTTCTTAATATGCAGTCTAAACATTCCCTGACACAACTTGAGGCCATTTCCTCTTGTTCTGTCACTTGCTACCTGGGAGAAGATGCTGACCTTCACACCCTTACAAACTCTTTTCAGAGAGAGAGAAAATCTCCCCTCAGCCTCCTTTTCTCCCGAGCTAAACAACCCCAGCTCCCTCAGCTGCTCCTCACAGGAACTGTGCTCCACACACTTCACCAGCTCCACTGCCCTTCTCTGGATACTCTCCAGCACCTCAGTGTATCCTTTGTAGTGAGGGACCCAGAACAGGACACAAGGATTTGAAGGTGTGGCTTCACCAGCACTGAGTACAGAGGAACAATAACTTCCCTTGTCCTGCTGTCCACACTGTTTCTGAGACAAGCCAGGATGCCGCTGGTCTTCTTGGCCACCCGGGCACACTGCTGGCTCACATTCAGCCAGCTGTCAAACAGCACCCCCAGGTCCTTTTCCACTGCACTGTTTTCCAGATGCTCTTCCCCTAGACTGTATCACTTTACAGGGTTATTGTGACCCAAGGGCAGGACCGTCACCTCAGCTTGTTGAACATCATACAGTTGGCCTCAGCCCATCAATCCAGCCCGTCCTGATCCTTCTCCAGAGCCCTCCTACCCTCCAGCAGATCAACCCAACCGAGTCTCATCTGGGAAATTACTGAGGCTGCACTCAATTCCCTTGCTCAGCTCATTGATGAAGATATTAAATACAACTGGCTCCAGTTCACAGTGGCAACAGGGTTTATGACTGGCCACCAAACGCAATGGATGTAACTCCATTCACCACTCCCTGGGCCCGGCCATCCAACCAGTTTTCTACCTTACAAAGAGCATGTCCATCCAATCCATGAGCACCAATTTTCTCCAGGACAATGGCCCAAGAAACAAAAGCTTTACTAAGGCCTAGGTAGACAACATCCACAGCCTTTCCCTCATCTTGTCATAGAACAAGGTCACCTTAGCCAAGCGCTTCGTTCTTCTCACGTCAAAGTTCTCTCCTGATATAACTATGACTTCCAGAATTCATAAACTACCTACTAAATCACCTGAGCTTATTACACAGGTATTGGTATATCAGTTATATACATGTATTTATACATAGGTAAACTAAATAGTTATGATACAAATATCATATATTATTAAGTATATTAGTTCATGCTAGATGATATATCTATTTCTAATGTGCTGCAAAGTTCAACAAAACTTTAGACTATATAGGTATAGTTTGTCTTTGTCTAGACTAACTGGAAGTAAGAGGACTAGACACTGCAAGAGTATCTGAGAAACCACCTGAGACTTTCTGAAAGCAGGAGTCAGAAGATAACTTAAAGGCAAAAAAACCCCAAAAAAACAAAAACCAAACCAACAAACAAAAAACCCCACCTGTTTGCCTTACACAGATTGTTAACTTGTTATTAATTACATCCATTATGTACTTTAGTTTAGATATTGTATGCAAATAATAAGCAGATAAAAGGTATTGGGATGATGTTTCTCTTTCACTAAACTCTGTTCTTCAGAGGTTTTCATCTGCAAGTGCCTGAAATTTTCTTTAGAATTTATTCTTGCAATTGAAGTATACTCAGTGGAGTCACCTCCTTAATAGGCTGACTCACTCACACAAATTTCTCAGACACAGAGAACTACCATTTTGATCTGTTGCTGCAAGTAATGAACATTTAAGGTGTTAGTCTCAAATCCTTAAAAAAAATAATGCCTGCATAATGAGTCATGGAAGAACATCTCTGACTGTAAACAAGAAAAAAATCTTTTTCATTGACGACATGATTTACCTCTTACAGAACAATTTCTTGAACTCCCAATTGGAGATCTAGCTAATATTAGGAAAAAGCAGAAAGAGGCACTAGCTAATGTAGATGGGGCTAATCAGTGCCTGATATTGCTTTGAGGAAAAATGTCCAAAACCAACAGCAGCTTCTTGGTGCAGGCAGATAATACCGGTTCCCATAAAATCACAGCCTGCAACCATCAATAGCCTGTTGATACCGGAACACAGAGATATAATGACAAAAAGTGTGCTTTCAGAATTGAGCTATTTTGGCCAGCTGGGCTGAAATGACTGGCAGAGAAGAAGCTCTACTAAGTATGTATCTTTGTGTTTTAAAACTCATACCTACCATGCTGAGGCAAGTTCCCCATTTCTCAGGCAACAGTAGGTTTGCAAGGCAGGAATGCATTCCTCCACTGTTATTTGTGATGCCAGTTATTGAAGAAATGTAAATATTCAGCTAGCAAGATTAAACTGAAGTAAATTAATACCTCTGGTGAAATATTAGCTGTCTTCCAAATTAGGAAAGTCATGACATACGCTTCTGGCATATTAGGAAGTTCTTATCTTCCCTAGAAATAGGTTCTATTTCAATAGCCATGTGTAAAACACATTAATATGCATCTTCTTTTGAAAGGCATAGTAGCTTATATTCTTAGTGCCACTTTTAACTGTGGCGTCACTTCAATGTATTTGCCATAGGTCTCAACCCATTTGTGACTCAAAGGAAGACTGAAGATTTCTGTAGGTACTCTGGAAGTGTACAGATCACCATCATTTTCTTTACTGTTCATCCCAAGGCTCCACCAAGAGTTTCCCACCTTCCTCTTCTAACACCATCATAGCTGTTTTGTAATGTGAAGTGAATTCAAAACAATTTTTCCTGCAGTATCACAAACTTGCTTTCTCCATCACATAACTATTTAATAGTGTGATCTTCGTTTAACAGTGTTAGCTGCATTACATACTTTAATTCTGGCATACTCTGGTTGCATTAAAAAAAAGGTGAAGAGGGCAAACTTTCAGGATCTTTGCTTTATAGGACTTTTCAACTTTGGTGATGGGTAACTGGGAGGCTGTGGTACCCACTTTTTACACTTGCTGAGTAAATTCCCTGCTTAAACTTGTTACATGCTTCCTAACACCTTTTATATTGGATAGTCCTTGTTTTTATGTGAACCTCTTACTGTAATGATATTACACACAGAACAACTCTTTTTTTACATCCCCTTCTGAATAACTTTAAGTAGTAGTCCTGGTTCTCAGTTTGGCAAATCCATCTGAATACCCATTTATTCATGGAAATGAATTTGCTAATTACCATGTTTCCAATGGCTTTATGCTTTTCAATTTACATTTTTTATACAGAAAAGTGTATGATTTTTCAATGTAAACATACACATGAATAGCTTCTGTATGCTACCATGTGGCCCAATTTCCTCATAATACTATCCAAGTTGTAAGAAACAGCAACCAGAGGGAGGAGTGAGTGTAGAATAAAACAGCAGAGCCATAGTAGATTTTAACCTATCAACAACATTTTGCCTTAAGCATACAGGCCATTGGCTGCATTGTTTCCCCACACACTTTGCCTTTTCTTTTCACTCATCCAATTTAACCAGCAATACAAACAGCTATAGGTTCAACAAGGTTATTGTTGATAGAAAGCTCTAAGAAGTCACTCCACCATGTAAAACATGAGTATATCTTACACTGCAAATATCAACATCAAGGTAATGCAGACATAAAATTTAGTCAGGAAAGACTTTACAAAATAAAACAAAGAAGTTTTATCTGGTTTGTTCTACAGTAAAAACCTCTAAACTGTACTGTCTCTAAACTAATACTGTCAATTTGGTCATTTGAAAACTGAACTTTTAAATGTCCTACAATACATAATTGTAAAGCTTATGTTCTTTGCTAGCTTTGCTTTTGGTAAAAGAGAGGAAAAGAGGGAGAGCCACAACTGTCCATCCAAGAACCATTATGGACAATGGTAAGTTATCACTCCTAATAAATAATACAGATCCACGAAATTGGTTCTCTCTTACATAGAACACAAGAAGGCAGATGAGAGGTGGATACAGCATCTTCTCGTCCTGCTCTCAGGCTGACAGACATTTCATAGACAAAACCACTAATTCTGGATGTTAAGGTATGGAAGAATGTAGTGACAATCACATCTCCAAAGAGGTTATTTTTCTCATTAAAATAAGCATAACTGAGCACCAACTCCACCCACCCCCAGATTTGGAAGAGTAGGAGCACTTTCTAGGCAAGCAGTAAAGCCCGTGAGGTTCGACCTGACCCTCCCCCCAAACACACACACACATTTGAGTTGGTTCCAACCCAATAATTAACATAATAATCCAGTGGAAAGGTATTGTGTAAGAGCACTGTAAATCTGTTTCCAGTGTTCAAACACACAACACATGCACTTTGCAGGCAATTCTACAGTTCTCATACACTAATCATCCAGGCTGCAGGAAAATGTAGTTGGCTTCCTCCTGCCTAACTACACAGATTTTGCACTGCAAAATAATCCAGGATACACAGAAGGATACTCTCAGGTCTGATTCAGTTGGGATATAGTCTGGACCCAGTGAAATGCTTTTAAAGTTTCCCCATTTGGATGTACTCAGTGCCCTTCAAACCTATTCACTCAAGTCTTACTATACTCTTCTCCAGTATCAGACCTGCTTATCTGATGCTTGAAAGCTTTTTATCCATTAATTTTGTGTGTATGTGTGTGGGTATGTGTGTTTATATGTAAAAAGCATTTATTTTCAAGTTGATACTTTGGAGACATTACAATCTATTTTTACTACTAGCATATATTCTTCTTTTCTGTAAGACAATAGGTATATAATGTAATACTGAACATAACAAAAAAAGTCTTTAAATCAGACAAGTGGTCTCCGTTCCATCCTTTAAATAATGTTTCATTCCTTTCTTTGATCCCATGCTCACTACCGAGATGCATCAATTAAACAATTAAAAATATTAAACACTACACAAATACAAAACTCAGTGTCAATTTAGTGGTTGTTTTCTGCTCCTTTCAATCTAGAGATGTGTGGTCAATTCACATTTCTTTTACTGAATCTTAACCCAAAGAGAAGTGCCATAAAAATCTAAACCTTCCTGCACTAATGGGAACAGGTATGTAATAAAAATCTGAAATTATTCAGGTCTGTGTGAGAATTGTCTGACTTGATGTATTTACTAAAATTTGTTTATCACAGAATTATGATGATTTTGAAGTCAAGTACTTAGGCAGAATATAATTCCTTACATGTGACTGTTAAAAATAACAGGTTCTGGATGACATTCACAAGCAGTTGCAAAGTCTTAGTAGTTTAGATATTGTGTCTTCAATAAGCTTGTGCAATGACTCTGAAATTGTACATTACCAGTAACAAAATAATTAGTTACTTTAACATAAGCAAATTAACTGCAGTAGCACTGTATCTTTAAAAATGCCTGTATAATTGACTGTATTAGTTCCTATTTTCCTCTGTATCTCACGCTCCTTGATCAGTTGAAGTGAACTCAGGCCCTCAGTTTTACTTAGCTCAGAGCAGAAGAATGAAACTGGTTCCCACACTCATGATAAAAGAGGTGGTACAGAAGGGAAGACTTAGCTTTTCCCATCAACTAATGTGGTTCGATGCCTACTCCTGCTTGCTCCTAGAGCCTGCTGGTGTGAACACTTTCCTAGAAGGATGCAGAAGAAAGGAACAGCTGTCTAAAGTTACATCTTGTTTGTATTTATGTGAGGAGTCCAGTTTAATCCTCTGAAATATTTCTGGATAAGATATTTAGAACACATTAGCTAATTACAGTATAGATAACAGCTTTCGTGTCGTTTTATAATTCTTTTTTTCTAACATTAGCACTGCTTTGAGTTTACTAAAAACTGTAGGTGACATTCCCCTGATATCTCTTAATTCAGAGGAAAATAATGCTTCTGTCTCATGCACATATATGAGCAGTTTTCAAAAGTTGTTTGAGAGAGCTCAGAATTGCTCCACAGAGAAGGACGCTCGGCCCTGACACAGGATGAAGACATTAAATAACTAGGATTTTCTTAACAGGATAGTATGGAAATTCTTAACTGCACCACAGAGAAAAATTATGTTGGGAGGGACCTCTGAAGGTCACATAGACCAATTAACTGCTCAAAGCAGAGTTAACTTCAGAGTTAAGATGGGCTTGCTCAGGGACTTGTCCAGGTTTGAAAATCTCTGAAGACGGAAATTCCACAGTCTCAGGGCAGCTTGTTCCAGGGTCTGATCCCTTTATGAAGAACAAGCTGTTGTTTACATTGAGCCAGAATTTTCACTGCTGTCTCCTGTCCTTTTGCTGTGCACCTCTGAGAAATGTTTGGATGGTTAAAACTATAGCCCACCCATTCACATTGAAGAAAACTGCTTAGAAGCACAAATTTAGATATCACAAAATGAAAACAAAGCATATACAGATGGCAAAAAAATACTATCCTTGTGAAGGAAAAGAACAGGTGCCCTGTAATTCATGTTGAATTTACCTCACCTGCCAAAAGTGACCGTCCGTAATATAGTTGGTCCCCCATATTTTGCATTTCCATTATGAAGAGCTAAAGTAAATTTTCAAGAAGCTGGTTACACTGGAATACACTGGCATAAATAATTGGAAAACTCATTGTAGGTCTTATTTAGATAGATAGGTATCTTGCAGCTAGATTATGGGATCTACCTCTATCTCTGAGCAAATAAGAGACTTTTAACACAACATTCCTTTTGAGCTCATTCAGCACCCCATTTTTAACACTGCTGCTGGTTAGACAGATTTTATTAATAATCACTCTAGAACATTCATTTCATGTTTCAACTGCACTTTTCACTACAATTCAGACTTAATGGAGGAGCCATATGGGAGCTGTGTTCCAGCCAAGTGAATTAACAGTCATCCTCATAAGAGGCCTTAATTTATTTATTTGTAGTCTCATGTCTTCTTATGTTCTTTCATTTTTCAATACTGCCTTTGCTACACAGATCTCTGCCTGAAAATAATATTGCAGTACTGGCAGCAAAGCTCAAAATGAAGAACAGGTGTTTTTATTTTAAAATAAAATTGATTTCACCCACACTGTCAATATCCACATACTCAGAAGCACCAAGAAGTGTGTGTCCAAGAGGTCTGTCATCTGTCAAGCACCAGGTGCCACTTAGTGTGCTGCCGGGTGTCTTTACAGCACTCAGATTTCGTTGACAGTGCAAAGGACAAGGTATGTAGACTATCAATCCTCAGCACTTCTCCTAGGTCCATTTTTAGGTGACTGGTGAAATGCTAGCTTTGGTTGTACTGGTTTTACCTCTTAGAAGATTATAATCACCCTGTCCCACCTCTCTTAGTCACTGGGATTTACCAATTGTCCTTTGACTCACAATCTGGGTGTCCTGCAATGATGGACACAGATTTCATGGGATCTTGATGATCTTCTAAGAAAGGGGTCATCAGCACATTCCATGTCTCCACCTCCTCTGCTGCTGTTTGTTGTTTGTCCTGGTACTTTCACAAGCAGACACTCCCATCAATACCAACCTACATCCTCCTGTTACATTTCTCTGTGTCTAGCTAAACAAAGAGTCATTTGTCAGGACTTAGCAGCAGTGATGCAGACAGTTGCTGGCCCCAAACTGCTCCAGTATGTGCTCCAGTATGCATGAATGCCTGCTCATCTGCATGTACCCTGCAGCAGTCCCGACACTATTCACAACCAGCTGCTGTGCAGATACTGTGTGTGAGATGGTGAGAAGGTGAGCACAACACGCTAAGACAGAGGTAGCAATAGCTTCAGCCCCCCAGCTGACAAACTACAGCTGCAGTCTAAATCCCCGGCTGGCATTCCCTCTTCCCACACAGGATGCATGCGAAGGTTGCTACTTGGAAAATCCACGTTCCTTGTCTCCTCTGATTCATAAGTTGCCTACAAAGAAAGAAAGATTTATTTTCTACCTGCATGATCAAAAATCGTACCTTTGGATTCTCTGCAAACACAGGTGAAAAAACTTCAGGGATCACCTTCCTCGATCGTGCTACAGGACAAAACAACAATCTCTTAAAACCCAAGGTGTTTGGATACTATACTGTTGCAAAGACTGATGATTTCTGTGAGCAGTTAAGACTTTGTTGCATGGTAAGCTTTTTTTCCTGGGGGTTAATTCTAAACATCTCCTAATAGCAGGAACTTATACATTATTTTGCTTTCTTAATGGAAGTAAATCCACTCCAGATCAAAAATTAATAGGAAACATTTACCTCAGTATTTTTCAAACAGTTTTCTTTCTGCAATGTCTTTGCTGATAGGCTGGTTGGCTTATTTCAGATTCACTTGATTCATTAAAAAGTCAAGACAGAACAGTTTGAGTTGACTTTCCTGTATTTGTCAATATTGATTTAATTTCCATGGGGTATTATTTATTTTTTTATTATTATTCCCAATTATCATATGATTATGTAATTTTTTATCAATGTAGAAGAGAGTTAAATTGAAACTTTCACCAAAAAAAAAAAAAAGTGAAATCCTAACTCTGCTCAGACAGGAATATGTTTTCCACAGTGAAACATTTAAATGAAGATTGTTTGACTTTGTTTAAAGCATGATAGATTGCTTTATAACCATCTGTATTGTAGGACGTGCAGGGTACAGAAAACAGTATAAAAGAGTAAACTAATGAAATCCATATCATGAAATGTGTTCCCAGATTACAAATTCATATGCTGGGTCCAAAACAGCACAGTGAAGCCTTGTCAGTCATTGCTCAGTACATTCCAAAAATACATTTTGTGGAAGATTGAGAGAAAATACATTTTAGAACCATCCACTTACCTGTGACATGTTCATGTGAATTTTGATTTCAAAAGTATACAGTACATGGAAATATTCAAGATGTTTAAAAGGCACAGGTAAGCCACAGAAAAGAATGGAGGAAACTGTCCTGAAACTATAATGACCACTAAACACTATCACTTGGGGTTGAGGTGATCATTAACTACCTGCTTTATGTAATTGAACCTAAATGCTATGTATGTTTCCTTTCCGAGTTAAGAAGGAAGGAAAAGATTTAACACGTAGGTACTGAGAATCTCTGTAAGTTAATGAGCTCTCTTAAATCTTACCAAGATTTACAATACGTTCTTTATTCTGCACATTAACTGTATACTAGAAATATATGTTGTCTAATTGCTTTGTGTTGGCTCCAGACTATGGAAGAGTGCTCAGGCTGACTGCTCCAAAAATGCTAATAAACATAAACAGACTGAAAACAATTATTTTTAGACTGCAGACTATAGAATTTCATTACATGAATTAGTCTAGTTAAGTCTGGCACATGGGAAAGCCTTAAGAATCTTCATCTAGGCACGTATGCTCACCAGAATGTTCAGTCACAGTAACACTAACAGGTATTCATGTACGAATTTCTATTATTGCATAATAGAAAGTAACAGAAAGTTGAGGGGTAAATCAAACCAGATTAAAATCTTTTGAGAAATCAAACAAATAGCACATGTCAAGCTAAGAACAATTGCTCTAAATTTAACTGAATTGTACAAACCATCATTAAAAAATTAGGCAAAAAACCGTGCTCTGCACTAAGAGTGTGGCAAACATTAGCAAGGGACAGAGTAAAAGTGAGTGCCAGTAGTGAACACTTGCAGTGAAATTTTAGATTATACATACAGAGAGAAACATATTACAAAAATTTTCTTCGCTAAAATGGTAGTTAAGCACTGGAACAACCTGCCCACAGCAGTGGTGGAATCACTATGGCTGGATTCATCTAAGAGATGCAGAGATGTGACACAGAGGGACACGGTTTAATGGTGGACTTGGCCATGCTGGGTTAAATGGTTAGACTTGATGATCTTAAAGGTCTTTTCCAACCAAAACAATTTTATAATTATACATCAAAATCCAGTATTTTTTTAAAATTCAGTTAGGGATTTTTAGTCCCCTTGTGTGAATGTTTGCTCCCAGTTTTGGTTTTGAAGGTATTTTTTTTGTAAATCTCCCCAGAAAGACATCGAGGCACACTGGACAGCTATTTTGTGAAAATACTACCACTTGCAAATGGGTGTCTCCATCCTCCATTGACTGGTTCAATGCTGATGAGCAGTGTTTGCTCAGTGCAGCATCACATTGTTTCCATGAAGACATATGATGGATGCAATGGAGTGCATCACGTTCTGCTGGGTGCATATATACAATTCTTATATTTGATGGTTCGGCTGTGGAAGGTAATTAATTGAAATAGTTGTGAAGATCTGTGGGTAAGTCTTCCGTCCACTCCTCTGATGCAATTTGGTTCCATTTGTTATATGGTCTCCAGGAGGCCCAACTGCGATGAGTCTCACAGGCCTGTGCAGAAATGAAGTTCCTGCTTTCAATATATTTAATGAATTCTTATGGAACTTTCAAAGCACAGTGGTATAAAACAACTGCATGAGTTATCACTTCACATTGTATTCTATACAGTTGGCCTTTTTTTTAGTTTTTCTTGCCGTGCTAGAAGCGCTGAGCCTCTCAAACTACATTTGCCTCTTGTTAATCCTATTTTGTGAATATCTTTTCAGGTTCTGTTGCAAATGCAGTGGGTGTAAAGTAATTGAGGCTTTTATGCAAGCATATTTTTTTTAGATGGTTGCTGGTTTTATGAAGGAACTACTAACGTCTGAGTTTAAATGCACCTCGTAGTCCACAGGTTGCTATTTCTGCTCATGTTCATCATCCTACCAGAAGCTCAGTGGATAAATATCACTATAAAAACAGCCTAATTTGTATCCTTAGACCATCACAGTTGAGACCACTAAAATACCATAAATCATTCTGCCTAGTGTTGTACAGACTCCAGTATCAGCACAGAACAGAATAAGGCCTAATTTCCTTTTTACACCACCCATGCAAAAGAACCAGCAAATGCATGTGACCTGGAAGTGACATGACTGTAATTAAAGCAAAAAAAAAAAAAAGTGATGGAGATATTAGATGAAAAGTGAACAAACAAATGAAAATAACAAATACAAACTACAAGTTATGCAAATACTGTGGAAAACTGAAACAGAATGAGGCATTATGCTCATAATGTAACTTGAAAATACTTTGTAAGATTTGCTAATTAAACCAACACTACTGGGAGAAAAATCACACAAGATTATCTACATGGTATTTTCCATCTTGTATAGAAATACACTTGCCTTTCTTAAAACTAGATCAGTACTTCATATTTTTTCCTCTCCTCTCACTACTAAGTCTTTGAAAAAACAGTCTTCCTATCTTATTTGAAAGCTATTAATAAGTTAGGATGACATGCCTCTTTTTCCAAGATTTGTCACAGTGGTTTTTTTTCCTTCCTGCTGTGTACTTTTTTACATTATTCTTTGGTTTCCCTAGAAAGTTTTAAAGCACATTACAGAGACAGCACATGTGTCTCAAATACTTCTGTACCTCCTTTAAAACAAAAATTCTCAGGATGGAAATGATGGTCATGTATTTGTAAAATAAGCTGTTCATCATTATGTGTTTCAAAGTCCACATAAAGGAAACAATGAAGAAAAGGTGTATTTTGGAGCATGTATCTTCCTTGTTGGTCATACAGATTTCCTCTACCTATATGGATATTATAAAGGGGAAAATGCTATACTTTGTCCAGCAAAAGGCTGAGAACTACTGCTTTTGTGTATGTGTGTGTGAAAGTGGGGAGGGAAGATACAGGAGTGAGAGAAGAAGGGTTTAAATTTCTGCAATAGTAGTATGATCCATTTGGCATTTTCTCTTGCTCTGACCAAAGCAAGTATTTGAAGAAGGGTCTCATCTCACATGACAGAAATTTTTATCTGTTTCAAAAGAATGTTGGGTTAGTATCTGTGACTCTTCTCTCATTTATTAGACTCACATTATTATTAGGCCCATTTACTAGACTCTTTCCTTTCAGTAGTTTATCATTCCTTTACACATAGTAATAGATCATTCACTTATTAAAAGGGTTGTAACTACACTGATACAAATCAAGACTTTTATTAATAGAATTGAGACTGAGCTGTGAAAAAAGAATTAATTTTGCCACAAAGACTTCCCCATCAAACCTCTAAAACCTCAGTTAGTTTTTGCATTTTGCTCAAAACGAAGATTTAGTTTATTTTAAACAATTTTTTTTTCATTTACTTTTTACATATGTTTCAATTCTAAGCAAATTCGTTGTAAGCCAGGTCTGGTAAATTAAATACACTGATCAGAATTCACCCTCTCTGTTAGCAGAGGGTAGACACCTCTGACAGATCTTGAGTCTCATTTCAGTAGTAGTTGGAGAATCCCTTTAAAGCTGAGCTTCATTCACCACTTTCTGATGCATGCAAAGATTAATTTTAAAAAAGGTAAGTTTTAATGTAGATCACCAGTATTTGATGCTTACTGCTGTTTTTACTTAAATTGTTAAAAGACAGGTGTTTAGTTTCTGTAGACAGGACATTACATAAGTGCAACTATGGCATTCAGTACACATGCTAGAAGGTGGCCTCTGTTTCCCTTAATTTTAAATAACTTTTGCATCAGCTTTATAAAAACTTTCTTGGAATAGAAAAATTTATCAGGGCACCACTTAAAGTTACCCTTTAATAAAGAAATTAAGTTCCCTTGCTTAGTATCTTAAAGAAAATTTAAACAACAGGCTGCCTGATCCCAGCATTTAAAGATGTTGATTGAAAATCAGGCCTGGAGGCAAGATGTCATTCCTCCTTCAAATTCACATCAAGTGAAGATTTTCCCACTTGGGTTAAGAGGCTTCTGATTCTACCATCAAGTCAACAGAGCACTGTTTCTTCAGTACTTAAGGCTGATTCTTCTTAGCCTAGGAAAAGAAAATTGTTAGAAAAGAAAATTTTTCTGGTACTGGAGGGAACCTGGTTCCTACCCAAAACATTCCAATTGCCTTCAAAGCTTGTGGGGGATTTCAGCCGTACTACTCCCAGGGAAACTGCAGCACTTAAAGCATTTCAAAATTCTAAGAAGTCTTTGTACACCGCTTTTAAAAAAAAAAAAAAAAACAACAAAACGCTGATTAAGTTAGAAGACAGTTTGCAGGATATTATTAATTAAGCTGAGTTGCATTCTGAGTTCACAATATGATTGTCTCCAATCTAATTTTTCATGACTCTTAAGGTACAGGAATCCAAATAAAGAGTGTTTTGTGGGTTGTCATGCATTAAAGTTTCTTGTCTTATGCTGCTGTATTAAAAAAAGTCACATGATGTCATGCCAAGCTCTAATGGAAGGATTTCCAGCCTAATGGAACCTGAAAGGTAGGAGCACCAATGACAGTTCAGCATGTCCATCAGGACTGTGTCAAGAACTTGTAACCTGTGCTTTTTTCAGCAGGGATTTTTGAAATGTTCCTCAACTCTCCTTTTTTGTTTCCCTGCTCCATAGATGACAAAAAAGGCCACAGTTTTAAAGGAATCCTTCTGGAGATACTACACATCCTCAATTCCAAGAAATACTGCCATCTCTCTCCCATAAAGAAGAAAATTCAGGACAAAATGTAGTATTTGGTTTGGCTTTTGTCAGCATCTGAGGGCCTCTGTTGCTTACAAACACTTTGCCATGTCACATGAAACGCTAATTAGATGTCAGAGAGCTGCACACTCTGGGGTTTCTCTGTACAGACAAGACCACCTCCACCACCTCAGATAACCTGAAGGGACATCAGGCACCAAGGTCGTGCTCAGGCAATCCACAGATCCACAGAGTCTGGCTGTGGCAGGAGGTCAGATCCAACACTGCAAGGGTTACAGAGTTTGTTGTGCACTGCCACGCCTACAGTCAGTCAGGCAGGCGCTCTTGGCAATTCAGAAGAAAGAACTCCTGGCCTTGATGGGCAGCTGATTTCAAATGCTTCTCAATCAAGTAATCAGTCTCCCATGCCTGGGAGATCATAGCACCTCTGATGGGCATGCAATGGGAGTTCATGATTATGCCTTTCTCCTTCCAGGCATGAAAATGCTGTCTCCTTCTGTGGACAATTGCCCGTATCCACAGAGAACTTGGAAGAGTGGGTAGCTCTTGAAAGCTTGGATAGCATCCGAGGATCCTGTCTACGAGTGTTTTCCAAGGTAATGGCTCTCCCATTGTTCGTAAGAGAAGAAAACAACCACGACCACCCGGACACAGCCCAGGATTACCAGTTTCCCAGTTACAGTTTCTCTTTTAAATTCCTCCTCCCTAACCCCAGCCCCCAACAACACAATGACACTACAAACAATGTCAGCAGCGTGTGCAGGACTGAATGCAGCCCTCGCTCCTAGGACAGCAGGTATCTCTCCAGAAATTAGTCTTTGTTGATTTCACATTTGGTCTGATGACTTCAGGATCAACAGGACAACGCCCGGCTGCAATCAAACCGTATTTCATTCAAGAAGCAGCCACATCCCGTTTTTTTTCTGTGGCCCATAAACAGAGAGACAACCCTGTGGTACAGCTGGAAGGCTTGTGAGTCGGGGTGGTAACAGCAGAGGCCAGCAGTGCACACTGTGATCTGGCTCCTGGGATACATAGACGCATCTGAACTCAAGAAGTGTATCTGGAATTGGTTCTTATATGTGATGGACTGAACGGAGCTTCAGACAGAGTTTATCAGAGAGACCTTCCCATTGAGACAGAGGGGTCATAAAAGGCTCCTTTGCTTTCTAAACTCCTCAGAGATGAGTCTAGGTGTGGCTGGATCCAATCCTAGTCCCAGACTTAGCCAACAACTTATGTCTAAAGAATTGCATAGGTGTAATTGAACCTTTATATGACTTTATCCTGCAGAATTAAATACAACCCTGAAAATCAAATACATTTATGTGAGGTAAATAATTTATTTTAATTTATAAGAATGATTAAAAGACTTTATTAGACTAAAAGACTTTATTCAGAATTGCAACTACTAGTATAGTGCACTATTTGTTAAATCAATAATTTCAAAGCTAGCTTAATAAGAGATTGATGTTACTCACTCTAACATGCCACACTAGAAGGTGAGGGTAACTGAAGTTCTTGTTAATAGGTCCCCTGGGGCGGATTAGAGTGAGTGGATATTGAACAATCAGTGTTTGCAAATATATATAGATATGTAGGGTTTAGTTTAGAACAACTTGATTGCAATGGAAAGCATGTATGTAGCCATTTTGGTTATTATTATTTTAAATATAGCAGTATATAAGCATTAAAATAACACCTTAGAAAACGTATAAGGAAAAGAGGGAAAGAGAAGGAAAGGATAAGAGTAGATCCAACTGTAAATGCAGCACTGAGCCTTGATTGTTGCAATTTAGATGTCCACTGATCGAAGTGGTGGTTGCAGTCTTGATCCCTCAGGTGTGAGGGAAGCCCATGGAACAAAAAGTTCAACGGGTTAATATTCAGAATCATAGAATCAGCCAGGTTGGAAAGGACCTCTGAGATCATCAAGTCCAACTCCCCACGAGAGTTAAGAAGCTTGCTACTTCTCTCCTAGGTGTCTTGGCATTTAACACTAATGGTTCTGAAGATGACAATTATCTATGGTTTGTCAGTTGCTGAACAGATCTTGACTACTTGCAGGTTTTCCATAAACTGCCCCCTCAGGTACTGTCTCTCAGCTTGCTGGGAGCACTGCAGGACAGCCCATGACTTGTGAAGTGATCCCCCACCTCCTTTTTTCTGTTCCCCCAATGCATAGGTGAGAACATGTCTTTAAAGGAACCCTTTACATTTTGAAGGAACTACTCTTTTCTCCATCCCAGTGGTGTTGCCTCTCTTGAAATGAGAAGGCGATTTCGTGCTGTCGTTCGCTTGTATTGTTTACAAAACACTCTGCCTGCTCAGGTGAAATGCTTGCCGGCCTTCTGGCACCCACACTACACTGCTGTGCTCCTTCTTCAGCACCAAGCCTGTCTGGGTTCGGGAGTATTTGGACAATGAGGCAAAAGAGGCAGCTCTGAGGCACACGGGGCATCGCCGAGAGCTGGACTCGATGATCCCTGTGCTGTACACAGCTCAGGAAGAACTAACGGAGAGCGGAACCTGGAGGGTTCCTGTAACAGCCTCTGTAACGAGTCAAACCAGTCCAGTCCAGTTTGTTCAGAGATTACATAACCAGAGCTAAACCCAGCCCCACACGGGAGGATCGCGGTGCGGGGTCGGCCGAAGTTCAGAGGCTCAGCAACCACCTGGGGTCCCTAAAGGATCCCCCAAAAGACCCTCTCAGATGAACTGCGCAGCCTCCAGTGACTTCACGAGTGCATCACCTTGAGCCCGGCACGCACGCCGGGCGGAGTCATCCCACCGTGCGCCGGGAGCTGCGATAAAGCAACGCCCGCTCCTCCGTGCTACAGTGGCCCTAAGGCGTTTTGTTCCCGACTGGCGGTGACACTCGTGGGTCCCTTTAACTCGGGATATTCCGTGACTCCGCGACTCTGTGCAAACACCACCAGCAGCCCCCCGAGCGCCGTTCCGAGGTGCGGACGGC